>NW_005871510.1:400367-419491 GCF_000147115.1 Myotis lucifugus
ATTAAGTCTAGTAGTTTTTTGATGGAGACTTTAGGGTTTTGTATGTATAATATCATGTCATCTGCAAATAAGGACAGTTTTACTTCCTCTTTTCCAATTTGGATGCCTTTTATTTCTTCTTCTTGTCTAATTGCAATGGCTAATACTTCCAGTACTATGTCAAACAGGAGTGGTGAGACTGGGCATCCCTGTCTTGTTCCTGTTCTTAAGGGAAATGGTTTTAGTTTTTGCCCATTGAGTATGTTGGCGGCTGTGGGTTTGTCATATATGGCTTTTATTATGTTGAGGTATGATCCTTCTACTCCCACTTTGCTGGGAGTTTTTATAAAAAATGGGTGTTGGATTTTGTCAAATGCTTTTTCTGCATCAATTGATATGACTATGTGGTTTTTTTCTTTCAATTTGTTTATGTGATGTATCACGTTTATTGATTTGTGGGTATTGTACCATCCTTGCATCCCTGGGATAAATCCTACTTGGTCATGGTGTATGATCTTTCTGATGTACTGCTGGATCCGATTTGCTAAGATTTTTTTGAGGATTTTGGCATCTATGTTCATGAGGGATATTAGGCCTCCGTTCTTTTCTGTGCTTACATTCTATCTCTTACTAAGGTAGCTCCTTCCTCTCTCCCAGTCACAGGTCCTATCACTCTACCCACCCCACTAATCGCCCAAGCCCCCATATACTTTACAAGGTCACAGGGCAGTATAATAATAGGCCATCTCCCATCATCACCTTGCAACACCACAGTTAACCTAGAATTAGCAAACGACCATTGGTCCCACGTGGTGACTACCAGGTCTCCCCAGAAACCAATGGTTATTTCCTATAGCTGGACTGTTTTACTTATCCAACCGTCCAGGCCCCAGGCTTCAACAGCTCCTTTCCTTCCCTTTTGCTTTCCCCTTGGATAACGGCCCATTCTCGCATTCCTGCTACTTTCACTGCAATAGACTCTCAACCACTCATCTGTCACTCTTATTGGTAATGCCATGGCGACTACCCTCTCAGCTTGGAGGTTGGAACCGGGAAAAGGAAAGAAACCTCATACCCTTTAGTCCACTCCTCTCTATACCTTTCACCCTGTCTCCATGATCAGGGATTTTTCTTCCTCTGTGGGGAAAATACACACATACATCTGCCTCCTGATCCAACTGGACAGGAACCTGTACTCTCATCTATCTCTCACCCAATGTAGATGTGGCCCCCAATAATCAGTCTTTACCTGTTCCGGTAGCCCATCATATCCGACACAAGAGGGCAGCCCAGATAATCCCTCTCCTCCTAACCCTCGGCATCACAGCAGGGGCTGGAACTGCCATAGGGAGCTTAACCACTGCTCTGCCTATTTTGAAGTCCTGTCTCAGGACCTACCAGAAAGCTGTGGATGCACAGCAAGGGGCAAAGCTGGGAAAACAAAAACCTCCCCACCAGGGTCACCTATGCTCCCTTTTCATATCACTAGTCAGGCAACTTAGACCCCTGAGCTTTCCCTCCCTAAAGATAACATCTAGACCTCAGTTGTATTTCAGCTCCCAGAAAAGCAGCAAAACCAGACAAGTGACGCTGTGGCAACCTCAGGACCAGCTTTTACCTCCCAAGTCACTCAGCAGGGGACTTCAAGTACCATGCGATGAGATTTCCTTCTTTTTAGAGCCTTCACCAACCAGTCTCTCAGGGAAGTCATGCTGCTCTATCCCTCGTCCAGCCCACAACTATCAAAGTCCATTCCCCTGTGCGCTCGACGTCCCTCCTCAGCCGGAAGTCAATACAGAAGATAGGACCTTCCTCCCTATTCCATAAAACAAAAAGGCTGGAATGTTAGGTCTGATCAAACAATTGAATCCATACCCTCTCCCCTGGTTACTGAACTTTAGGCCACTTCACAATGGACATTCCACCTACTTAGGCCACATTCCACTTGCTAAGACCATTATCTCTCCCCTCCAGAGTTTCCCAGAATCCAGACCTGCACAAAGAATTCTCCACCCAGAAAAAGCCCGCCTAGAGTCCTTTAAAAACCTCTGACTCCCCGTCTTTGGGGACTGGTGCCATTTGGGGGCTCAGCCCATCTGGTCTCCAGATGACCTTATAAAGTTATAATCCCGTACCACCTTGGCCTCGTGTGTTCCTCCTTCGGCAACCCTAACATTGTGTCTCCCAGAAACAGGCCTACCTTAGCATCTCTGTCATATTTGGTCGCTGATCTGTGAAAGCAGCAAGGCCTTGGCGCAGATGCAGGGCTGCACTTCAGAGCACAGCAGTTGGGCTCCTTGGTCAATTAAGCTTCTTGTTGTGCGGGTTTGTGAGGTGCATTCTCATAGCCACCTCATCACCTAGCAAAGGGACAGAGCTGGGATTCAGACAGGTCTTTTGGTTCCAGAGACTAGAGCACAACCACTGCACTAAGAAGGCATCTCTTAGGGCTACAGAGGTTGCAACAAGTGCTCCTCTCTTGTTGTATCATAAATCAGTGAATGAGATACAAGATGCCTTAATGAGCCAGTTAATTAGGAGTTGTTTATTGCGCGCAGCCCAGAGGGAGGTGTCTCTTCCAAATCTCTGAGCCAAGTCACACAGGAAGTTTCCTGTATTTATACTTTTGAGCTTCTTTGTCTGCAGGTTTTACAAAGGGCGTTATTGTTACAGACAGTTTGTAATCTTGGGTACATAAAGAACAAACATTTGGCATAAGAATATGGGAATTATTATCAGTATTAATCCATTACTTTAGATGGCTAGCTTGCAAGGTCAGACAGTTAAGTGGTTTTTTTGTTTGTTTGTTTGTTTATTTTTTTAAATGTATTTTATTGATTTTTTACAGAGAGGAAGGGAGAGGGATAGAGAGTTAGAAACATCAATGAGAGAGAAACATTGATCAGCTGCCTCTTGCACACCCTTACTGGGGATGTGCCTACAACCAAGGTACACGCCCTTGACTGGAATTGAACCTGGGACCCTTCAGTCCACAGGCCGAGGCTCTATCCACTGAGCCAAACCGGTTAGGGCCAGACAGTTAAGTTTTTATCTTTTACTATTACTCAAACAAAAACAGTTATTTCACAGAATAAGGAACTCTCTGAAAATAACAGAGTTGACCTACAGAATAAGAGACTGTCTAAGAATAACATAGTTCAAACAGTAGTTTCCAACAGGAGGAATTACTACGCTTCACTATCATGTGGAAGATGTATATGGAGGTTGGCCAGACTGGTAAGAATCAATCATCAGGCTCCTCTAAGGAGTTGGCTCTTCCTTCTCCAGCAAGTAGTTTTCAGTAAACACACTCCAGTGACTGAGTCTGCTGTTCTGGCTACGACAGGTACAGGCTAGGTCCAAGGAGCTTTGAAACCATCATCCAACTTTTTAAAGAAGAAGAAAACAACTGCTTGACCATGGGTGCTTTGTGGGGACCAACGCTGTTCTTGCTGCTGCTCTTTGGTCTGCGTTTCCAGGGGCCCTAGACCTCCCCCACCAGGGCCCTCCACCACTGGCTCCAGCAGGGATGGGGCAGTTTCTGGCCTTGGGGGCAAAGGTAGAAGCACTTAGAGGTCCTGGACTCACTCGCAGAGCCTGGCCCACCCCATGGCCTCACCATCCAACCCCCTCCCAACCCCTCCCTGCCTTCCTATATCCACAGCTGCAACCTGGAAGCCCAGGTTCCAGGCCCCACGAGGCGAAGGCACTGCTGGAAACTGCCCCTTTAAAAATTTTTTATTTAATTAATTTATTTTTGTGTTTGTAGGTTTGTTACTACTATATATGGCTCTTATTAGGTTCCGGTACATTCCCTCTAACCCCACCTCGCTGTTAATTTCATTCATAAAAGAATGCTGAATTTTATCAAATGCTTTTTTTGTATTCAATGATATGATTATATGATTTGTTGTTGTTATTCATGTGGTGTATCAGGTGATTGATTTGAGAATGTTGAAGTTACCTTGCATCTGGGGAATAAATCCCACTGGACCATGGTATATGATATTTTTAATATATTGCTGTATTGGTTTGCTAATATTTTGTTGAGGATTTTTGCATTTATGTTCATCAGAGATATTGACCTGTCTATTTTGCAATCAGGGTAATGGTGGCCTCATAAATGTAGTTTGGGAGCCATTCCTTCTCTTAAATTTTATGGAATAGTTTGAGAAGGATACCTGTTTATTTATTTATTTTTTTAAACTTGGTGAGATTTACCTATGAAGCCATTCAGTCCAGGGCTTTTGTTTGTTGGGAGTTTTTTATTATGGATTCAATTTTATTAGTAATTATATGTCTATTCAGATTTCCTGTTTCTTCTTACTCAGTCTTGGAAAATTGTATGTTTCTTGGAATTCATCCTTTTTTCTTAAATTTATTTATTGGTAATATATATTTATTGATTTCAGAGATGAAGGGAGAGGGAGAAATATCAATGATGACAGAGAATCACTGATCGGCTGCTTTCTGCACGCCCCCTAGTGGGGATGGAGCCCGCAACCTGGGCGTGTGACCTTGACCGGAATCAAACCTGACATTCTATCCACTGAGCCAAACAAGCTAGGGCTATCCTTTTTTCTAGATTTGCAAATTTGTTGGCATTTTGTTATTCGTAATATTTTCTTATAATTTTTTTGTATTTCTGTGACGTCATTGTCACTTATCTTCTTTCATTTCTTATTTTATGTATTTGGGTCCTATCTTTTTTTTATGACTCTAGTTAAAGTTTTATTAATCTTATGGTGTGTTTTTTTTCCCAAAGAACTAGCTTTTGGTTTCCGTGATCTTTTATATATTTTTAGAACCTATTTTATTGTTGCTCATTTATTTTTTAAATAAGTTTTTATTGATTTTTAGAGAGTGAGAAAGAGACAGGGAGAGAGAGAGAGGGGGAGAGAAACAGATCTGCTGCCTCCTGCATGCCCCCTGCTGCGTTTCAAGCCCTAGCAACCTGGACACTTTGGCTTGTGTCCTGATTGGAAATCGAACCAGGGTCCTTTCGGTATGTGTCGACGCTCAAACATTGAGTCACAGTGGCTGGGATACTCATTTCTTTATTATTTCTTTTATTTGGGATTTATTTGTTGTTGTTTTTCTAGTCTCTTTAGGTGTAAGGTTAGATTTTTAAATTGAGATTAAGTTATTTATTAGCTTTGCCTATACTAGTGCTATATTTTTTTCTATTAGAACTGCTTTGCCTGTGTCCCATAGATTTGGGGTCATTGTCTTTTCATTTACCTTAAGGTATCTTTTGATTTTTTTCCCCTTGATCTCTGTTAACCCTTCATTGTTTAGTTGAGTACTATTTTGCCTTCATGTGTTTGTGGTTTTCAGGTTTTTTCTTGTAATTGATTTCTACTTTTATCCATTGTCATTTGTGACCTTTCTTGATATGATTTCAAATTTTGTAAATTTATGGAGACTTATTTTGTGGCCCAGCAGGTGGTGTGTCCTGGAAAATGTTCCATATGCACGTGAAAAGAATATATATTCTGTTGCTTTTGGGTAAAATGTTCTATGTAAATCAATTAAAACTATCAGATCTAATGTGTCATTTGAGACCTCTGTTTCCCTGTTGATTTTCTGTCTGGGTGATTTATCCATTGATTTCAATGGAATGTTAAAATACCTTACTAATACTGTCTTACTGTCAATATCTCAAGTTATGCCCCATCCCAGTACTTGCTTCCTATAGTATTTAGGTGCTTCTATGTTAGATGCATAAAAGTTTCCAAGGATTACATTTTCTTGTTGGACTGATCACTTTACCATTATAAAATGTCAGTCTTGGTCTCTTGTTATAACCTTTGTGGTAAAATTTTGTCTGATGTAAGTATTACTGGACCAGCTTTTCTTTCATCTCCAGTTGCATAAAATATCCTTTTCCCTCTTTTTACTTTTAGGTAGTGTGTGTTTCTTCCAATCTCAAGTGAGTCTCTTGTAGGCAGCATATATATGTTTTGTTAAAAATCCATTTAGCCATCCTATGTCTTTTGATTGGAGCATTCAGAACATTTATATTTAAAGTAATTATTGATAGGAATGTCATTACCATTGTGTTATACATATTTTAATTTTTTTTTTTTAAGGAATGCCCTTTAACTTTTCTTGTAAAACTGATTTAATGGCACTCGACATCTTTAGCTTTTTTCTTGTCTGGGAAAGTCTTTATCTGCTTTGTTTTTTTAAAGTCTGAATTATAGTCTCACTAGGTAGGGTAATCTTGGTTATAGGTCCTTTCTTATCATTACTAGGAATATTCCATGCCGGCCCTAGCCTGTGTGGCTAAGTTGGTTGGACATTGTCCTGTGCACAGAAAGGTTGCCAGTTTGAGTCCTTGTGAGGGCACATATCCATGTTGCTGGTTCCAACCCTGGTCAGGGTGGGTGAAGGAGGCAACCAATTGATGTTTCTCCCATGTTGATGTGTTCCCCCCCCCCCCCCCCGCCTCTCATCAATAAAAATGTTCCAGGCTAAATCCTTCTGGCCTGCAAAGTTGCTATTAAGAATCCAGCTGATGCCCTAACCCAATGGTCGGCAAACTCATTAGTCAACAGAGCCAAATATCAACAGTACAACGATTGAAATTTCTTTTGAGAGCCAAATTTTTTAAACTTAAACTATATAGGTAGGTACATTGTTATTAACTTAATTAGGGTACTCCTAAGGCTTAGGAAGAGCCACACTCAAGGTGCCAAAGAGCAGCATGTGGCTCGCGAGCCGCAGTTTGCCGACCACTGCCCTAACCGGTTTGTCTCAGTGGATAGAACATCGGCCTGCGGGCTGAAAGGTCCCAGGTTCGATTCCAGTCAAGGGCATGTACCTTGGTTGCAGGTACCTCCCACAGTGGGAGGTATGCAGGAGGCAGCTGATCGATGTTTCTCTCTCATTGATGTTAATAACTCTCTCTCCCTCTCCCTTCCTTTCTGTGGAAAATCAATAAAATATTTTTTTAAAAGCCCTGACCAGTTTGGCTCAGTGGATAGAGCGTCGGCCTGCGGACTGAAGGGTCCCAGGTTCGATTCCGGTCAAGGGCATGTACCTGGGTTGCAGGCACATCCCCAGTAGGGGTGTGCAAGAGGCAGCTGATCGATGTTTCTCTCTCACTGATGTTTCTAATTCTCTATCCCTCTCCCTTCCTCTCTGTAAAAAATCAATAAAATATATTTTAAAAAAATATTTTAAAAAATCCAGCTGACACTTTTATGGGATTTCCCTTGTATGTAACCAGCTGGTTTTCTCTTACTGCCTCCAAGATGGTCTTTGTCTTTGATCTTTGGCAATTTAATTATGATGGGTCTTAAAATGGGCCTTTGGTTCATCTTGTTTGGGACTGTCTGTACTTCCTGGACTTGTGCCTATTTTCTTTTGCCAGATTATGGAAATTTTCAGTAATTATTTTTTTCAAAAGTGTTACAATTCTTTGCTTCCTTTCTTCTCTTCTGCTATCCCTATGACACAAATGTTGTTATGCCTGTTGTCATCTTAGAGCTCCCTTAACTATTTCCACTTTTCAAATGTTGATTTTAGAGGGGGAAAAACACACACATTGATTTGTTATTTCACTCATCTATGCATTCATTGATTGCCTCTTGCATGTGTCATAACTGGGAATCTCACCTGCAACCTTGGAGTAGCAGGACAACTCTAGCTGAGCTACTTGACAAGGGCTGCATGTACATTTTTCTAATAAAGGAACACTTTTCCTGTTTTATAAAAATATTTTATTGCTCTAGCTGGTTTTGCTCAGTGTATAGAGCATCGGCCTGCAGACTGAAGGTTCCCAGGTTTGATTCCGGTCAAGGACACATGCATGGTTTGTGTACGAAAAGGGCCACATGCTAACCTGACAAGCTCAGGGAAGGCCTGCATGGCAGTCTTGCAAACTCAGAGACCTAAAGTCACCACAAAAGATGGTCTAAAATTAAACTTTAACTAAAAGCAGTTATGGTGGGCAGTTATATCCTAGGCTGGTATCTTCACTGACAAGGTCAACCTTTACCTTCACTGAGCCTACCTGTCTTTTTGCATCTATAATAACATACCCTTGAAATGTCTGGGTAACTTGTAACTTCCCTTTTTCTGGAGCCCCTGGGGCACAACCAAATGTGCTGGGCGCCAGGACAGATACCACAGATTCCCTCATTATCATGTTAATTGTTCCTGGATCCACCTAAGTATGTATCTATTATTTTACTTTTGATCCAATCCCAAGGGTTTCACCCGCTTTGCTTTCTCCCGCCTCTCTAGTCTATCACCAATGGATTTCATGTAACCCACCGACATCCCTTCCTTTGATTTCAGTGTATACTAGTAAATACAGATGTAACCCGCCATTCTCCGGAGCATTATCTCAATTCATTGAGGTTCTGCTTCCTGGCATATGTCGACAGTTTGGCTCAAATAAACTCACAAAAATTCTTTACAGGTTTCAATGGTTTTTTTCCCCCCATTAACATTACTTGGTGTAGTCGGCAGGATTCCAAAGAAGCTCACCCAGGACCATCCCTTGGACTTGGACTTGGTGCTAGGATCCAGCAAAGGGCCCATTGAGCCCGCTGGTTCTCTGCCCATTGGGTGAACGTGGGTGAGTTGTCTCTTGGATCCAGGACTTTCCCTTGCTTTGGTAGAGGGCCTAACTTTATTTGAGCTGTGTTTTAAAATCCTTGAGGTGGAACCAGGGTTGATAGAACCCCAGGCTAAGGGTTGACAGAACCCAGGCTAAGGTGGGAGTGAAGGAAAAAAAAAGAAAGAAAAAATGGGTGGCTGGTTTTGATTTTGGCTTTTTAGTTGGAATTGCTGAGAGTTTGAGCAAAAATAACCTTCCCCATATAAATGAGCTGAACTCATTCAGCTCCGAAGATAAAGGGGCACATTCTCCTTCCAGTCTGATTCTAGGGTGTTCTTAGGTGACTAAGAATCTTTGTGGAGGTGTCAGAAACACAGGAGCCCTATAGGGAAGTCCCAACGCAACTGTAATTAACTGAATGGCTCATTTAGGGGGCCATCATAAGGCTTGGTTTGCCCAGGCCCTGAACCTTTCCTGTGGTTTTAGACAGCCAGGAGAGAAACATTTGACCCACTACATAACATGTCTAGAAAGTTTGCTCAGACTACAGATATCCAAAAATTAACAAAAATTAACATGGGATATTGTGCCTTCAGGCAGGCCAGAAGCTCCCAAAAACCCAGCCCTCATTTAATACTCCTGATAGAAGCCTTTACTTGCAAGTACTTTACAGAAATGGGAAGATTTAACTAGAAAATATTAACTGAAAAATGGCCAAAATGCAGTTTGTTTTGGGTACCTACATTAATATTTTGCATGCAGAAATTAGAAAATGCCAGCTCTGAAATTAAATTGAATGATTATATGGGAAGCATATCTTGATTTGGAAATTAGAAGCTTCTAAGGAAAAGCATAGAAAAAAAATTCTTCTAAAAAGATGGAAATTAATAAGAAAATTTAAAGACTGTCTCAGAACTATTCTGAAGTTAATAAATGTCTATACCCCATTTCCCCTCTGTAGGAAGCGTGCTCCTGATTTATCTCCATAGAAGAGAAACAATAGGTGGCTAGGCCATTACTGAATTTTCCCAGAGCAAACAGAATGTGGGGGTGGGGAGACACGTGGCCAATGGCACATGGCCGATGGCACATGTCCTAGGAAAATTCCCCCAGACAAAGGGAGGTAGAGACAACTAGAAAAGGCCCCAGCCCATTTTTTAGAATAATCCATTGGGAGTATACTGAAATTCTAGAGAGGGGCAGTTCCCAAACCAGGGACAAAAGACATTGCTTTGGTAATATTTAATGCTGGACATTCTGTGGTAAACTTTTAGTGTGTTCTGCATGCCTGTAGTGTTGATGTTTTGTGTCTCTTTGTTGTTGTTTAATTTGTTTAAAGAGGAGACAAGTCCCATTTTGGGGAAGCCTAGTTATGTGTGGTGAGGTTGAAAGTGTGAGAGAGATTGCAGGAACATCCCAGCAGCTGCCAAGAATTCTTAATCTTTGGGGTTCTTCTTGCTCTCCCTCTCAGGGTTCAGCCACCAGAAACAGCTAGTGAGATTTCTGTTTGTCTGCAATGTAATTTTGGCTGTTTATCTTTTAGGGATTTTGGTTTGCTCTTCCTTTGTTTATGAATATAAGGACAAAGATTACATGGAGAAGTAAGGATTACAGGCATGGGGAAATAAACTATATGGGCTAAGTTGGGCTACAAGGTTAATGCTTCCATGATAATGTACAGTTCTTGAATAAGAATGGACCGCATTCCAAGGTTGACTCCCAGCTCCCGGGGGACATATGACTCTCAGCCAGGTTAATATGTCCTTTCTTTGAACAAAAAGGGCACTCATGGTTAACAGCAGACTGGCTTTGAAGTCGGAGGGGCTCTGCTTTCTGCATATCACTGTTGAGTTCCTGCGAGTTCACAGTGCACCAGCTGGCCTGGGTGGGGCCTGGGGAGGCCTTTCCCTCCTGGAGCCATTCTTCCCAGGTTGGCGGCGTCAGCATATTTGGTTTTTCAATTTATTTTTTTTATTGGAAAGAAAGCTCTGGGCTTGCAGTTCCTGGGATTCCTGATGATAGCATGCACCTCCAGGCCTCATTGTGCCCCCTTCCCGATCCTGCGTTGAGCGTCTGGCCCATGGTGGTCATTGCTCATCATAGTGACTGGTCCACCGGTCGTTCTGGTCATTATGCCGTTATGGTCGCTGGACTTTTATTATATAAGAGAGGATATTCACTGAAGAAATATGTCTGCAGTTTGTTTGTTTTTGTGGTGATGAATCTGAGCTGCCCTACTGACTATCTATGTAAGAGAGACAAGTCATTTAGCTCCCGAAGTCTCAATTGCCTCTCTAACCAAAGGTGATCAGATTAGTGCTTCCATGTTTAGGAGTCTCTGAAGATGTAAAGTACTGAGCCAATCCTCCCGTGGTGCTGAGTGTCTTACACTGAGTAAGCCTCTACCAGTGCATTTATTTTAAGTATTCATTTTCCTGTATTGGTTTGGGTGTACCATTCAGTGGTTAGATGTGGGGAAGCACAGGACTTGGTTGGAATGTCTGTAAGGAGGATTCTCTGAAAGGTTGGGGGCCTCTGAGGGGATCTTGCCGAAGGTGGCAGCCCCTACCTGGACTTTTCCAAACAAGTCCGATTCCCCGGGGTATTTTGCTAGAATCTCTGTGTTTAGTCATTTAGACCCGACCTTGTAGAAGCATGTGCTTTCTCAAGGATGCTTACGTTGCTGATTGTATCTAGAGGTTAATTTTAGTTCAAGCTGTTATGTCAATAAAGGCCAGAGGAGGCTGGCGAATGGGGCTACTTGGCGGCCATAGCCAAGTAGTGCCTTAGCCCTCTCTTTCACAAAAATGTGTGTCCGAGTCATCATTCATCTGTCACTCAGGGGCTGCTGGGTCAGCCCTAGCAGTTAGACAGTCATATACTATACAAGTGTTTGTGTCGTAAAGTGTCTTGATTATTATGTTAGCATTCCAGTTCCTATTCTCATTGCCATTGTTATCATTATCTTATAAACACTAAAACAGTTGCCCAGACAGTGTGGTTCAGTGGTTGAACTATCAACCCTTGCACCAAGAGACTGCTGGTTTGATTCTGGTCAGGGCACATACCCGGGTTATACTCAGTCCCCAATGCAGGAGGCAGCCTACCTATGTTTCTTTCTCATTGATGTTTATATCTCTCTCTCCCTCTCTTTTCTTTTCCCAAATAAATAATATAGACATACATATATATCATTTTTAAAACATAAAATCTAAACTGGCCGGTAAAATAACCATGCTTTTTTTTTTTGAATCATATATGAACGTTTATTCCAATAATGCTGGCAGTATGAGAGAGCAGCAGGTCATCCACAAAAATCTGCTCTCTATCCCTCTCTCCCCCATAAACCAGCTGCTTATATTGGGTAGAAGGACAAAGATTACATGGGGAAGTAGGCAAAAGGGATAAGAATAGGTATGCAAACTGGGCAGTTTACAGGTAATGTGGGCTGGGGGTTTGCAAAGGCCTGGAGTTTTTTAAAAGCCTGGGGGCTTGTAAAGAGCTGGTACCTCTGGTTTCTGCAACAAGGTTGTTAATCTTTCCATGATAACAGGCAGCTCCCAGATATGGAGGATGGGACGAATTTCCAGGTGAGCTCCCAGGTCCCGCGTGCAACTCCCAGCCAGGTGGGAATTTACTTTCTTTAATCAGAACAAAACAATGACAGTTAACAGAGCATGATTAATCTATATATATAAAAGCCTAAGTGACCGAACGACCGTTTGACCAGTTGCTATGACGTGCACTGACATCAAGGGGCAGACACTCAATGCAGGAGCTGTCCCGGGTGGTCAGTGCACTCCCACAGTGGGAGCGCCATCCAGCTGACTGACAGGCGCCAGATGCCAGGCTCATGCCAGGCACACGGCTGGCAATTGCAGCTGCTGGCGCAACAGGGCTGGGATGAGCAGGAGCTGCTTGGGGGCCCAGCCCTGTCTCGGGCTCCTCCCCGGCCACCTGCTGCTTTGAGAGGGAGCACGCCAGGTTGAGGGACTCTACCGGTACATGAACCCACACACTGGGCCTCTAGTATTTCTTATAATTATAGCTGGTCCCCAATATTCTATTTCTGCCCCTAATAAGAGCAGAGTAGACCAAAAGACAGTGGTTGGACTGTTTTGCTGGTGCGAGAAACTCCCAGAAGTACAGGAGCAGGGAAGATGATCTGGCTCCTAGGAACTTGGAAGTCCTGTACCCTGGGAGATGGACCATCTTCCGCCCCAGGAAGTCCCTGGTACTTTTCTTTATCCTTGGCAGCTCCTTCTCCTTTTGGCCTGCTCCTTTGGGGATCAATCCTGGGAGCAGCTCTGGGTGCCAGGCCTAGCTGGAGGGACCAGCTGGGCTGGTGATATGCTCCAGCCTAGATCAGAACTCGTCCCGAAATTGTGGGGGCCAGTTCATGCCAAAGAAGGAGGATGGCCTCCCCATGAGGTCTCGTTCCCATTTCACGAACGTGGAAAAGGGGGAGACACAGTTGCCAATAAAGTGGTCAGCTTGGCCAAGGATGTACAGGTCGACCTGGGCCACCTCAGGCTGCAGCCTCACCACCTTCACCTTCCCTTTGAGGAGCTGCTGGATCTCTGGCACATAACTCTCAGAATCCGTGGCAATGTAGACAGACCTGGCGTTTTGAGCCCACACCCAGAGCTCCACGGCCTGCTTGATTTCCTTCAGGTCTGGGAGGCACATAGTCATGGTGAGAGGGGTCGCTGAGTTTCGGCTATAGCCCACATATTGCAGAGAGGCCATGAAGTGGGAGTCCGCAGTCCCATCCTTCTGCATGGCACAGGCATTCTTCTAGTAGGAGCCAATGCGTAGGTGAATAGCGACATAGAGCCGGATGAGGTGGGTGTGGATCAGGCCTCTCCTGTCTTCACCATCTCCTTTGACCATACCATGTACTTCTGCAGTGGCCTATGCTCTTCCAGGATGGGGAACTGGGCTGGGGCCCCTGGCAAGGCCAGCACTGGATGTTCCTTTGGAGAAAATCTCTGGATCCACTGGTCTTTGTAGAAAGCTCTGTAGAAAATGCCTGAAAAAAGCTTCGACTTGTTGAAACTCACATGAAACTGATCCCAAAATGGGCCAAAGGGGTTTCCTTCCTTCATTGGGCAGGTCTTTTTATCAGGACTTCTCTGGGCTGCCCCTTCAAAGCAGTATCCTCCCCGCTTCTGGGGGGGGGGGGGGGCAATGGGTGGGGGCCAGCTTCTCCATGAAGTCTTCCAGGCTGATGACCCGATGGTAGGCCTTGAGGGGAGCCAGCTTGAAGTACCTCTGGACAGACACATGGATATTGGTAAATGGAGGCTTGTGATGTTGGTACTCAATCCAAGAAGGTACAGCCAGTGTGCTGTTCAATAGCTTTGCAAATGCCAGGGAGCCCAAGAAGTGATTACCCTGCTTCCCGAAGCGCCCCATGCATGGGCAGGAGAGCAGGTAGCCGGCCGGATTCCAGGAGCCTGCGAGCAGCCCCGGGAGCGGCAGAAGCAGCAGCAGGAGAGACACACGCAGCGGCAAGGGTCGGCACGCCATTGCGGCGGCGCCCGGGTCTGCTCCCGAGCCCCAGCCAAGTAAATGCTTTTAATATAATTCTGTGGTGGCTGTTTTGATTTCATCTATAGGTGGTTATTTTTCCTACTCTGAAATCTTCAAAATACATGCTATGATTATGATGTATTGCCTTCTTAACTAGATAGAAAAATGTCATAGATTCTTCCACCACTATTTCAAAGACCATGTTTATATTTCAGACCACAAAGAAAAATATTTTTAGGTACAAACAAATATCCGTTCTCCTGCCATTTAAAGGTACTTCATGCTTTCTACCACAAAAAGGATCCATTGCTTCCTTATTTTCACTCAGATATAAGAAATGCTGGAGTGCAACTTGGGAGTTCTCCAGTGAACACTGAAACTGGCCCCCAACCATGAAAGAAAAGGAAAGACCAAAGAAAGAGACAGACCACTCCAGATTTTTAAGTGGCAGTTCTAATAAGCAAAGGAACTTGCTTACCAGGGTGTTCTTGGGTGGCCATTAGAGCAGTAGACCTCTACACTGCCCACCAGAATCTTCAAAGTTTACCTACAAGCCTTCACTGGGTCACCCAGTCAGATGGGGTCAGCAGCATTGTCCTCTCAAACCTCCGTCCTTGAAATGGCTTTAGTTCTCCATCAGTGGGCAGAACATATATCCCAAGGACAGGGGTGGGAGGAAGGAATCTCATTGCCCAGTTATACCTCATTGGTTGACCAGCTGTGGCATCTTCTCAATGACCTTCCAACAGAGCAGCTGCTTGAACCTTGTGTAACTCTTTCCATTAGGACCATATGCCAAGGCTACCGGGAAAATCTCTCTATACATTCAAGGAACTCCTTGTGCCTTTTCAGTGGAGCTCTTTGGCTGAAAAGATCATCTTGTAGGGTGAGTCATGAGACCTCATGGTTTCCATGGTGCAGGTGGATGCAGCAACTCTAAGTCTATTCTGGCCCTTGTGTTTGCCATGATGGAGACTACAGGAACCACCTCCTCTTACCCCCTAATGTATCACCAATGGATTTCATGTAACCCACTTGAATCTTCACTTCTGATTGTAATATATAAAACTAGAGGCCCAATGCATGAAAAACGTGCAAGAGTAGACCTTCCTTCCCTGGGCTGCTGGCACCAGCTTCCCTCTGGCACATGGAACCCTGGCTACCCTCTGGCCGCCTGCAGGACCTAGAATCCAGGCTTCCCTCTCAGCCCTGATTCATCTGGAAGGACGTCAGGTCTAATTAGCATATTATGCATTTATTATTATAGACTAGTAGCCCAGTACACGAAATTTGTGCACATTAAAAGGGAATTAATTGCCCTAACCGGTTTGGCTCAGTGGATAGAGCATCATCCTGCAGACTCAAGGGTCCCAGTTTCCATTCTGGTCAAGGGCATGTACCTTGGTTGCAGGCACATTCCCAGTGGGGAGTGTGCAGGAGGCAGCTGATCAATGTTTCTCTCTCATTGGTGTTTCTAACTCTCTATCCCTTTCCCTTCCTCTCTGTAAAAAATCAATAAAATATATTTTTTTAAAAAGGGAATTAGAAAATATATTTTGGAGAGAAACCAAGATGGCAGCATAGCTAAAAACTGGAAATTGCTGCCTCGCACAATCACTTCATACTAAAAGTCAAAACGGACATCATCCAGAACCACAGGAAGGCTGGCCGAGTAAAAATTCTACAACTAGAAGGAAAGAGAAAAGCACACTGAGACTCAGAGGAGGCGTGGAAGTAAAGTGCAGAGGTACGGAGGAGCACGTGGAAAGGGCTGGCAACTGAGGATGCGGTTGTCTTTTTCAATCGGGAGGGAATCTCAAGCTCCCAACTGCTGTGAACTCCAGTTCCGGGAGAGTCTCTGGGGACCCAGACTCATACGGGGAGAAACTGGACTGTCTGGCATTGGTCGGAACTCGAGGGCGGCTTTCTCTCAGAGGTGCTTGCAGTGATTACCGAGACACTGAGACGATTACCAGGACACTGAGAAGCAGGGCCTCTTAGGGTAGGACTGAGGAGCAGCCATAGCTGCTTGCTCCACCCTGTTGATCCCCTGAGACCCTGCCCCACCCAAGCTGTGCGCAGAGGCTTTTGCATATGAAGGCCTGGCCCTTTGCAATCCAAAAATTACCTAACAAACTGCAGCTGGGTCAGAGAGACTCAGAACTTCCAAAAGAAGGCCCAAGGCCCCACAGCAGCTTGCATTGCTTCACAGCTGGGCCTTATTTGAGCACCTCCAAACCCCAAACAAAGAAGAGGAATCTGAAGATGTCTCCATAGCTCCTCCTGGGTAGCCTCAGGCAGAGGCTAAATTAGCACCTCCTTAGAGATCCAAGAGCCAGTGTACCCAGTGGTCAGAGTGGGACCATCCAGATTACAACTGCTCAGATCCATAAGGGACACACTCAGGGGGCAGACTCAGTGAGCACTAAAGCCCCACTGAAGCAAGTCTTACCCCAGAATAGTGTCTCCAGCACAGAAGTTCTCCCACTGCAGACACAGCTGATTCTCACAGCCAATTGGCCTGGAGGTCAATTCCTCCCAGTGATACCTACAACAATCAAGGCCTAACTACAACAAGACTGTGCACAAAGCCCACAAAGGGGTGCACCAAGAGTGTCCACCTCAGGTAATTGGGGAGGCTGAGTCACTGGGCCCTATAGGACACCTAGCACAGAAAGCCACTCTATCAACACAGGGAAGCATAAAAAATGCAGAAACAAAGAAACAGGTCACAAATGACAGAAATGGAGGAAAGCAAACTACTGGATATAGAGTTCAAAACCACGGTTATAAGGTTTTTCAAGAATTTTCTAGAAACCACTGATAAATTTAGTGAGACCTTCAAGAAATCTAGTGAGACCCTCGAGGTTATGAAAAAGGACCAACTAGAAATTAAGCATACACTGACTGAAATAAAGAATATTATACAGAGTTCCAACAGCAGACTAGAGGATCGCAAGAATCAAGACAAAGATTTGAAATATGAAGAAGCAAAAAACACCCAACTGGAAAAACAAAAAGAAAAAAGAATCCAAAAATATGAAGATAGTGTAAGGAGCCTCTGGGACAACTTTAAGCATACCAACATCCGAATTATGGGGGTGCCAGAAGAAGAGAGAGAGCAAGATATTGAAAACCTATTTGAAGAAATAATGACAGAAAACTTCCCCTACCTGGTGAAAGAAATAGACTTACAAGTCCAGGAAGCGCAGAGAACCCTAAACAAAAGGAATCCAAACAGGACCACACCAAGAGACATCATAATTAAAATGCCAAGAGCAAAAGACAAAGAGAGACTCTTAAAAGCAGCAAGAGAAAAACAGTCAGTTACCTACAAGGGAGTACCCATACGACTGTCAGCTGATTTCTCAACAGAAACTTTGCAGGCCAGACGGGAGTGGCAAGAAATATTCAAAGTAATGAATACCAAAAACGTACAACCAAGATTACTTTACCCCAGCAAAGCTGTCATTCAGAATTGAAGGTCAGATAAAGAGCTTCACAGATAAGAAAAAGCTAAAGGAGTTCATCACCACCAAACCAGTATTATATGAAATGCTGAAAGGTATCCTTTAAGAAGGGAAAGAAGAAGAAAAAGTTAAAGATACAGATTATGAACAACAACTACACATCTATCAACAAGTGAATCTAAAAATCAAGTGAATAAATAATCTGATGAACAGAATAAACTGGTGAATATAATAGAATCAGGCGCTTAAAAAGGGAGTGGACTCACCCTAACTGGTTTGGCTCAGTGGATAGAGCATCATGGATAGAGCATCAGCCTGCGGACTCAAGGGTCCCAGGTTTGATTCCGGTCAAGGGCATGTACCTTGGTTGTGGGCACATCCCCAGTGGGGAGTGTGCAGGAGGCAGCTGATCAATGTTTCTCTCTCATTGATGTTTCTAACTCTCTATCTCTTTCCCTTCCTCTCTGTAAAAAATCAATAAAATATATTTAAAAAGAAAAAGTAAGGGAGTGGACTGACTATTCTCGGGGGGCGGGGGGGAAGGGGTGTGGGGGGTGCGGGAAGAGACTGGACTAAAATCGTACTCCTATGGATGAGGACAGTGCGGGGGGGTGGGGTGGGGGTAAGGGCAGAGGGTGGGGTGGGAACCGGGTGGAGGGGAGCTATGGGGGGAAAAAAGAGGAACAACTGTAATAATCTGAACAATAAAGATTTAATTAAAAAATATATATAAAAAATAAAAAAATAAAAAGGGAATTAATTAGCAGAAATATTTTAATATTGCTATTTGCCCTTTCTCTATAATAGAAGTGTGAGAGATGAAAGGAAGTTAGTAAAATGTATATGAAAATAATATATAAATTTATTAATAAATAAACAGTAACAAAAGGATATAACAACAGAGGCATGATATAAAAATGAAAAAAATATGATATGAAAACAAAAGCATGATATGAAAAAAACAAAAACATGATATAAAAACAACAAAAACATGATATAAAAACAACAGTGATGGAAACAATGACTGATAAAGTGATTAAACTTATTGTAGTATCTCCCTATACACCACATTAAGAGTGAAAACACTTTCAGAGTGCTTGACTAATTTCCCTTGTGATGAAGTATTTAGAACTTTAACTGTAACATCACATGCTCTTCAAACTCGAGAGAAGGCAACATATAACTGACCATGTGCAAAAAGGAGTTCAGGTAGGAATATGCCTACTTTGTCTAGAGTTTGTCCTTGTAATTTATTAATAGTCATCATAAATGCTGGCATCACGGGAAACCGTCGTCGAATCAATTTAAATGGGAGGCCAGTGTCAGATGGGGACAAATTAATTCTTGGAATCAGAACAACCTCTCCCTCTGCAGATCCTGTTAATACTTCAGCTTCGATAATGTTAGGTCGTAATCTTTTGATAATAAATTGGTACCATTACAAAGACCCCATTTATTATTGAGATTTCTCAATAGCATGATGATTGCACCCACTTTCAATTTTAATTTATGACATGGCATTACCGAAGGAGTAATACTATTAAGAAATTCGATGGGAAAATTTCCTT
>NW_005871510.1:419591-421811 GCF_000147115.1 Myotis lucifugus
AAGAGAGGAGGGGGGCGCGTTTTTTTTTTTAAAAAAAAATTGCGGACGCCAAAAGACCCCCTCTTTGGGAGGGTCCCCCTAGAAGGAGGGGGGGGGGCGCGCCCTCCTTTTTTTTTTTTTTTTTTAGGGCGCCCCCCCCGGGGGGGGAAAATTTCTTTAAAAATTTCTGGGGGGAGGAAAAATTTCTCTTTTTCCCCCCCCCCTCGGGGAAAAAAAAAAGGAACCCCCCCCCCAAAAAATGGGGGGAAAAATCCCCCAGGGGGGTCACCCCAAATTTTTCTCCTTTCATTTTAAAAAAGCATTTTTTTGGACAAAGAATTGCACGTTAAAATTTTTTTTAAATTTCAAAACGCAGTGGTTCTCAACCTTGGCTGCACATAGAATCACCTGGGAATCTTTTTAAAATCCTGATTTCTGGGCTTCATCTCCGGAAATTGTTTCTTTGTTATGGGGTGGGGCCACAACATTAGTAACAAAAAAACAGAATTTCCGCAGGATGAGGCCCAGAAATCAGAATTTTAAAAAGATTCCCAGGTGATTCTAATGTGCAGCCAAGGTTGAGAACCACTGATCTATAGATATAGTATTTCCAAAGGTAGCTTCAATAATAGATCCATTACAGATCATTTCACTTCCACGCTTTGCTCCAAGGGCAGGTTCCTGCCTGAAACCTCGCCCTCCAGGAAACAGCTGGGGGAGGGCGCAGCCGTTTCCAAGACGACCCCTGCAGGACTGACTTCCTTCAGGTTGGTCACGCTTCTGGCTGTGATGTTACACCCAGGGTTTTTATATAAGTAGATAAGGTACAAAACTGCCATTCCCCCAGAACAATATCTCAATCCATTGACATTTTGCTTCCTGACAATAAACTCATAAAAATTCTCATGAGGTTGGAATGATTCTTACATTGATGGAACCCAGTTTCAGATAAATCTCATTATTGCTGGATTAAACTGGAACTGTGGTGGCAACAGGAATGGCACCAGGTGTCTGACTGGGCTCAGACCAAATGTGGGTTTCGCAACATGGGTATTTGGGTTCTGGCTAGAAAACAATTCAGAGCAAGACCCAAAGAGTAAGAGAACACTTACTGGGTAAATTACAGAGGTAGGACAAGTAAGTCTTAGAGGAAATGGGTTTAGGAAATGAGTTAAGGAGGTAACGGAAGTGCCCTTGGAGCTTGGGAGCACAGCTAATGGTAACCTGCCTGGGGCAGGAGGAGCTGGAGGGGAAGGAAAAAGTACAGGTGTGCTGTGCTCCAGGGAGGGAGAGCGCACTGGGTCCTCCTTCCTAAAGGTTTTAAGGGTGGAGATTTCAGGGGAGGTCCCAGGGGAAGAGCTGAATGGAATATTCTATAGCTTTCCAGGTGTGTCCATTCAGGGATGTGGCCTCCACTGATGGATTGGTCGGCACCAGGCCAGGGGTCATTATTCAATGCAGCTGGTCCTGATGTCAGCCCTGGCATTTTGCTGCTTATCTGGGCCTGGAGCTGAAATTCAATGAGGCATAGATGTTATCTCTAGGGATGAAGATCAGGGGGTCCAAACCGCAGGACCAGAGATCTGCTAGAGGAGGAAAAGTCACCCTGGGGACAAGATCCCACCCTACAATTGGTTGCCCGTTGCTGGACACCTGGGCTCTCCACCCTGGTGACCTCTGTCTCTGGCTGGTCTCCTTGCTCTGGGTAGGTCTGTGGAACTGCCTACAAGACAACCACAAGTAAGGGGTGGCTCATGTCCTCAGAGGAGCGTGACTGAATCACCAGTGGGAACACATGTTTTCATGTGAAAAACATTTTCTAAAGTTAACCATTGAAAATACACAGAAGTCACTTTTCATGCTGGAAATGATGGCTTGTTTCTGGATTCAATGCTCTTTTGGGGAATCTGACTGTAGTTCTGGAAGGATATCACCCTAAGGCATCCCTGGTACCTGAGCTTGTGCACCTTTTTGGCAAATACACATGTCAGACTCCAGTTGTCAACAAAGATGAAAATAGAGCCAGATTCATTAGGTGCCTTTTAAGTGTGTGTGTTTGCAAGGAAGGACCACTGTTCCCTGGGGACTCTCAGCGCTGCCTCTCAGTGCAAATGTCCCTGGACAGGAGATCTGGCTGCTTTGGGCTCAGGCCTGTGCACCTCAGGCGCTAGGGGCATGTGGTGCACAGTGTCTGTCATCTGAGCTGGGCGCCAGGTGGGTGGAGCTGCGGTGGGGGCGGAT
>NW_005871510.1:422709-429160 GCF_000147115.1 Myotis lucifugus
ACCCTTCCTTAGGGGAAGGAACAGCAGGAGTCTTTAGACACGATTAGTGTTGTCAACGTAAAAAAACCATTGAAACCTGTAAAGAATTTTTGTGAGTTTATTTGAGCCAAACTGTCGACATATGCCGGGAAGCAGAACCTCAAGGAATTGAGATAGTGCTCCGGAGAATGGCAGGGTTACATCCATATTTATACATGAAATTCATTGGTGACAGATTTAAGGAGGTGGGATTAAGCTAAGCCGGGAAACCTCTAGGATAGGATAAAAAGTAAAATGATGAACACATACTTAGGTGGGTGCAGGATCAGTTAACATGATAAATGAAAGAATCTGCTGCATCTGTCCTGGGCCAGCACACCTGGTTGTGCCCCAGGGGTTCCATAAAAAGGGAAGTCACAAGTTACCCAGATATCCCAAGGATATGTTATCTTCGATGCAAAAAAACAGATAGGCTCAGTTACGCTGCATCCCATCTGGGAAATAGAATCTCACAGCAGCTGTTCACAATGGAAGGCGTTTACAACAGGCAGAAAGGAAGTGGCTTTGAGAGGTTATCAGTGAAAGAAAAGAGGGGATTGCTTCAGGCAGGGTCACCCTTCCTTAGGGGAAGGAACAGCAGGAGTCTTTAGACAGATTCGTGTTGAACAGCAAGTTGCAGAGTGACTGGGTTAAAATTTTACTCCTGGGAGAGGTGAAACTGCAGTTACATACAGTCCTGCACCCCTGAACCTGGGGAGGACATCCTGAGGCAGTTTTGTTGTTTTCAGTTCTCTTACACTAAGCTGCATGGTGTAGCCTGCTACACACCTAGGCCATATGGTGTAGTCTGTGGGTTCTAGGCAACAAACCTGTGCAACATGCTACTGTACTGAATGCTGTAGGCAATTGTAATGCAGTGGTAGGAAGCATTTATGAAAAGGTGCAGTAAAAATGTGGTGTGCAAGGTAGAAAATGGTACATCCGTGTGGGGCACTGACCCTGAATGGGCTCCAGGACTGGAGGCTGCTCTGCAGGAGTCAGTGATTGGTGAGTGAATATGAAGGCCTAGGACGTTACTGTACCCGACTGTAGACTTTATCACACTGTACACTTAGGCCAGGAAATTTACAAAAAACAGATTCATCAAGCCCAGGAGGCAATGATGCAATCAAAAGGCACAGTCAACCCAAGACCTTCCAGGCTGCTGCCCGCATAAAACAGCATACTGCTTCACAGCAAAGTTTTTTTTCACTAAGTAGAAAGCACACAAAGGTAAAGAGGATAGTATAGCAAATGCATAAACCAGTTTCTCATCATCAAGTATTCTATGTAGTGACCGTAACTGTATGTGCTGGACTTTCATGGGACTGGCAGCCCAGGAAGCTTGTTTATACCAGCGTCATCATAAACATCTGAGTAATGCATTTCCCTATGACATTGTGATGGGTGTGACATCACTAGGTGACTGCAGTTTTTCAAATCCACTGTAAACTTTTTTTTTTATAGAAGGGATTTTATTTTTCATTAAGTTACAATGGACATACAACATTATATTAGTTTAAGGTGTACAGCATAATGACTTGATATGTGTATGTATTGTGAAGTGACCATCACAATAAGTCTAGTTAGCATCTGTCATCATACATAATTACAGAATATTTTTTTCGTGAAAAGAGAACTTTTATGATTTACTCTTAGCAACTTATAACTGTAAGTTTGTACCTTTTGACAGCCTTCATCCATTTGACCCCCACCTCACCTCCGAACACCACGCCTGCAACCTCTAGCAACCATCAGTCTGTGCTCTGTATCTATGGAGGTGCTTTTTTAAAGGTTCCACAGATAAGTGAGAGCACATGGCATTTCTCTTTTTCTGACTTATTTCACAGAGCATCCTGCCCTGAAGGTCCATGAATGTGTTGTTACAAGTGGCAGAATTTCTTTTTCTAATGGCTGAATAATACAATAATAGTCCTCTGTGTGTGTGTGCGTGCGCCATTTTCTTTTATTTTTATTGTTTAAATTACTACATATATCTCTTTCTTCCCTATTGACACCTCCCCCTGCTACCCCCAGGACAAGCCCCCATCGCCCCAGTGTCCATGTCCATTGGTTATGCTAATATGCATGCCTACAAGTCCTTTGGTGTCTTTCTGAGGTTGGACTGTCTGTTCAGAGTTTCTTAGTCTCTGGATCTATTTTTGTTCATCAGTTTATGTTCATTATATCCCACATATGAGTGTGATCATGTGATGTTTACCTTTCTCAGAAAGGCTTATTTCGCTTAGCGTTATGCTCTCCAGGTCCATCCATGCTGTTGCAAATGGTAAAAGTTCCTTCTTTTTTATAGCAGCTTAGTATTCCATTGTGTAGATCAGGGGTGGGCAAACTTTTTGATTCGAGGGCCACAATGGGTTCTTAAACTGGACCGGAGGGCCGGAACAAAAGCATGGATGGAGTGTTTGTGTGAACTAATATAAATTCAAAGTAAACATCATTACATAAAAGGGTACGGTCTTTTCTTTTTTAGTTTTATTCATTTCAAACGGGCCGGATCCGGCCCGCGGGCCGTAGTTTGCCCACGGCTGGTGTAGATGTACCACAGTTTTTGAATCCACTCATCTACTGATGGGCACTTAGGATGTTTCCAAATCATGCACCATTTTCTTTAAAAAATTTTTTTTAAAACTCTCACTGGAGGATATTTTTCCATTGATTTTTGGAGAGAGGGGAAGAGAAAGGGAAAGACAGAGAGAAATATTGATGTGAAAGAAATGCATCGCTAGTTGCCTCCTGCATGCGCCCCGACCAGGGCCCAGGCCGGGAAGAGTGCTTGCATTCAAGGTGTGCCCTTGGCCAGAATCAAACCCGGGACCCTTCAGTACACAGGCCGATGCTCTATTCACTGAGTGATATTGACTAGGGCTTAAACTTTTTTTTCAATAAGTTGACACAATATATTAGTTTTAGGTGTCAACATAGTGATTAGACATGACATAACTTACAAAGTCTTACACCCATCAGATACCACACATAGTTAATAGAATACTATTGACTATATTTCTTATGCTGTACTTTACATTCCCCTGACTATTTGTAACTACCAATTTGTACTTCCTTTTTGTTGTTTTTTTTTTTAAATATATTTCATTGATTTTTCACAGAGAGGAAGAGAGAGAGAGATAGAGAGTTAGAAACATCGATGAGAGAGAAACATCGATCAGCTGCCTCCTGCACATCTCCCACTGGGGATGTGCCCGCAACCCAGGTACATGCCCTTGACCGGAATCGAACCTGGGACCTTTCAGTCCGCAGGCCGACGCTCTATCCACTGAGCCAAACCGGTTTCGGCGTTGTTGTTGTTTTTTTGTTAATCCTCACTTGAGGATATTTTTCCATTGCTTTTTTAGGGAGAGTGGAAGAGAGAGGGAAAGATAGAGAAAAACATTGATGTAAGAGAGAAACACATCAATTGGTTGCCTCCTGCATGAGCCCTGAACAGAGCTGGGCCGAGGAGGAGCCTGCAACCAAGGTACATGCCCTTGACTGGAAGTGAACCTGGGACCTTTTGGTCTGCATGCTGATGCTCTATCCACTGAGCCAAACCAGCTAGGGTGTGTGCTTCCTTTAAAAAAAAAAGTAATTCCTAATTGTTGAAAGTGTTACATACATCGCCTTTATTCTGCAATTGGTCTCCCCCCCCCCCTCGCCCGTCCTGCCCCCTATCCTAGGTATTCAACACCTTTTTGTCTGTGTCCATGGGTTATGCATATATGCATGTAAGACTGTTAGTTGATTAGCTCCCACTCATCCATCCTCCCCCCACCATCCCCCTGAGATTCCACACTCTCTTCCAGGCTCTCATGTCTCTGGATCCACTCCTTTTATCAGTTTACTAGAGGCCTGGTCCACGAATTCATGCACAGATGGTGTCCAGCCAGCCTGCCCCCATGGGGTGAGGCCAGCCAGGGGGAGGCCCCCCCGCCCCCCAATCACGTCAGTTGGCCAGCCACAGTGCACGTCATAGCGACTGGTTCTGGTGTTCCAGTTGTTTGGCTTTTATATATAGAGATTTTTTGTTACTTAGATTCCACATATGAGAGAGATCATGTGATACTTGTCTTTTTCTGACTGATTTATTTCACTTAGCATGATATTGTCCAGGTTCCTTCATATTGTCTCAAATGGTAAGAGATTGTTTTTTTTTGTTTGTTTGTTTTTTGTTTTGTTTTTTTTACCACTGCTTAGTATTCCGAGGTATAAATGTACCACAGCTTTTTTATCCACTCATCTACTGATGGGCACTTGGTCTGTTTGCAGATCTTAGCTATTGTAAATTATGCTGCTGTGAACATAGGGGTACATACATTGTTTCTAATTGGTGTTTCAGGTTTTCTTAGGATATATTCCCAGAAGTGGGATCATCAATAAAGAAATTAAAAAACAATTTTTTAAAAAGAATTCCTTCTTTTTTACCACAGTAGATTCCTTCTTTTTTACCATTGTGTATATGTACCACAGTTTTTTAATCCATTCATCTACTGATGAGCACTTAGGCTGTTTCCAAATCTTAGGTATGGTGAATTGTGCCTCTATGAACATAGGGGTGCATATATCCTTTCTGATTGGTGTTTCTAGTTTCTTGGGATATATTCCTGGAAGTGGGATCACAGGGTCAAATGGGAGTTCCATTTTTAGTTCTTTGAGGAAACTCCTTACTGTTGTCCACAGTGGCTGCACCAGTCTCCATTCCCACCAGCAGTGAAGGAGGGTTTTTTTTTCTCCGAATCCTCTCCAGCACTTGTCTTTTGTTGATTTGTTGATGATAGCCATTCTGACAAGTGTGAGATGATACCTCATTGTTGTTTTGATTTATATCTCTCAGATGATTAGTGACTTTGAGCATGTTTTCACATGTCTCTTGGCTTTCTGAATGTCCTCTTTTGAAAAGTGTCTATTTAGGTCCTTTGTCCATTTTTTGATTGGATTGTTTATCTTCCTTTTGTTAAGTTGAATGAGTTCCTTGTAAATGTTGGAGATTAAAACCTTATCAGTGATAACATTGGCAAATCTGTTCTCCCATGCTTTCTTGTTGTTTTGTTGATGGTTTCTTTTGATGTGCAAAAGGTTTTTATTTTGATGTAGTCCCATTTGTTTATTTTCTCTTTAGTTTCCATTGCCCTAGGAGCGGTATTGGTGATGAAATTGCTTCAGCATATGTCTGAGAATTTGCTGCCTGTGAATACCTCTAGTATTTTTATTGTTTCCAATCTTATATTTAAGTCCTTTATCCATTTTGAATTTATTTTTGTGTATGGTGTAAGTTGATGGTCTCGTTTCATTTTTTTTGCATGTATCTGTCCAATTTTCCCAACACCATTTATTGAAGAGGCGGTCTTAACTCCATTTTATATTCATGCCTCCTTTGTCAAATATTAATTGAGCATAGTGGTTTGGGTCGATTTCTGGGTTTTCTATTCTATTCCATTGATCTATATGTCTGTTCTTGTGCCAGTACCAGGCTGTTTTGAGAACAGTAGCTTTGTAATAACAGCTTGATATCTAGTATTGAGCTCCCACCTACTTTGTTCTTCTTTCTCAGGATCGCTACAGTTATTCGGGGTCTTTTTTTATTCCAGATGAATTTTTGGAAAGTTCATTCTAGGTCGGTGAAATGTGCCGTTGGTTTTTTAATGGTGAGTGCATTGAATCTATAGATTGCTTTGGATATTATGGACATTTTAATGATGTTGATTCTCCGAATCCATGAACATGGTATGTTCTTCCATCTGTTTATGTCTTACTCTCTCTTTTTTTCAGTGTCCTGTAGTTTTCTTCATATAGGTCTTTTACCTACTTCGTTAAGTTTATTCCTAGGTATCTTAATTGTTTTGGTGCGATGGTAAATGGGATTGCTTTTTTAGTATCTCTTTCTGTAAGTTCACTATTGGTGTATAGAAATGCCATAGATTTCTTGGCGTTAATTTTGTGTCCTGCTACATTGCCGAATTCATTTATCAAGTCTAATAATTTTTTGATGGAATCTTTAGGGTTTTCTATGTACAGTATCATGTTATCTGGGAATAAGGACAGTTTTGATTCTTCTTTTCCAATTTGGATGCCTTTTATTTCTTCTTCTTGTCTAATCGCAATGGCTAGTACTTCCAGTACTATGTCAAACAGGAGTGGTGAGAGTGGGCATCCCTTTCTTGTTCCTATTCTTAGGGGAAATGGTTTTAGTTTTTGCCCTTTGGGTATGATGTTGGCTGTGGGTTTGTCATATTTTATTATGCTGAGGTATGATCCTTCTGTTCCCACTTTGCTGAGAGTTTTTATCAAGAAAGGGTGTTGGATTTTGTCAAACGCTTTTCTGCATCAATTGATATGACTGTGTGATTTTTATCTCTCATTTGTTTATGTGATGTATCATGTTTATTGATTTGCAGATATTGTAGCATCCTTGCATCCCTGG
>NW_005871510.1:429260-459298 GCF_000147115.1 Myotis lucifugus
AACTTACAAAGTCTAAAACCCATCAGATACCACACATGTTAATAGAATATTATTGACTATACTAGAGGCCCGGTGCACAAAAATTTGTGCGCTGGCGGGGGGGGGGGTTCCCTCAGCCCCACTTGTGCCCTCTCACAGTCTGGGACCCCTCGGGAGATAACAACATGCTGGCTTAGGCCTGCTCCCGGGTGGCAGAGGGCAGGTCCAATCCCTAGGTGCAGCCCCTGGTCGGGTTCAGAGCAGGGCTGATTGGGGAGTTGGGGCGCCGCCCCCTGTCATGCACAGAGCAGGGCGGATCGGGAGGTTGCAATGCCACCCCCAGTCATGCTCAGGGTAGGGCCGGTTGGGGGTTTGGGGCGCCACCCCCTGTCACACTCAAGGCAGGGTCGATGGGGAGGTTGCAGCGCCACCCCCTGTCACGCACAGAGCAGGGCCGATCAGGGGGTTGGGGAGCTCCCCCCTGTCACGCACAGAGTAGGGCCGATAGGGGAGTTGGGGCACCGCCCCCTGTCACACAGAGCAGGGCAGATCAGGGGGTTGGGGCACTCCCCCCGTCACATTCAGGGCAGGGCCGATGGGGAGGTTGTGGCTCCACCCCATCACACACAGAGCAGGGCCAATCAGGGGGTTGGGGAGTTCCCCCTTATCAGGCACAGAGCAGGGCCAATCAGGGGGTTTGGGTGCCTTCCCCTGTCATGAACAGAGCAGGGTGAAATAGGGAGGTTGTGGCCCCACCCCCTGTCACACACAGAGCTGCAGTGTGATCAGGGGGTTTGGGCGCTGCCCCCTGTCACGCTGCTCCAGGGGCCAGGAGGCCTTGTGGCTCCGCTGATCCCAGTGCTGGGAGGCCTTGCTGCTCCGTTTGACACTAGGGCAGTGAGGCCTCGCTGCTCAGCTGATCCCGGTGCTAGGAGGCCTCGTGGCTCCGCTGATCCTGAGGCATGAGGCCTCACGGCTCCGCTGATCCCGGTGCTGGGAGGCATATTACCCTTTTACTATATAGGATAGAGGCCTGGTGCACGGGTGGGGGCCGGCTGGTTTGCCCTGAAGGGTGTCCTGGATCAGGGTGGGGGTGCCTGGCCAGCCTGGATGAGGGGATGATGGCTGTTTGCAGCTGGTCACACCCCCTTCAGGGTGGGGGTCCCCACTGGGGTGCCTGGCCAGTCTGGGCGAGGGGCTGAGGGCCGTTTTCAGGCTGGCGGGTGACTGAAGCTCCCAACCTCTCCTTTTTTTCTTTTTCTTTTTTTATTCTGGGATTTATTTACCTTCTATGGCTGTCACTGGAACTGAGAGCCGGCTTTAGCTCTGAGGCTCGGCTCCAGCTCTGAGACCTCGGCTGCTGAAAGCAGGTATCTGGGTTTGTTTGGGTTCTATAATTGAAACACTGTTGCAACTCCAGCTCGGCCGGCTGGCTGAAAGCATGGGGTTTGTTTCGCTTCTATAATTGCAATATAGTTGCTTAGAGTGCAAGCTCAGAGCCCAGCAGTGGCAGGCGGGGAACCTTGGCTTCCTCCTTCACTGGAGCAAGCAAGCCTCTTGTTCACTTCAGCTGCCTGGCTGCCGGCCACCATCTTGGTTGACAGTTAATTTGCATATTGCCCTGATTAGCCAATGGGAAGCATGTCGGAGGTACGGTTAATTACCATGTTTCTCTATTATTAGATAGGATTTCTTATGCTGTACTTTACATTCCCCTGACTATTTTGTAACTACCAATTTGTACTTCCTTTTTGTTGTTGTTTGTTAATCCCCACTTGAGGATATTTTTCCATTGATTTTTTAGGGAGACTGGAAGAGAGAGGGAAAGACAGAGAGAAACATTGATGTGAGAGAGAAACACATCAATTGGTTGCCTCCTGCATGAGCCCTGAACAGAGCTGGGCCGAGGAGGAGCCTGCAACCAAGGTACATGCCCTTGACTGGAAGTGAACCTGGGACCTTTTGGTCTGCATGCTGATGCTCTATCCACTGAGCCAAACCAGCTAGGGTGTGTGCTTCCTTTAAAAAAAAAAAGTAATTCCTTATTGTTGAAAGTATTACATACATTGCCTTTTTTCTCCAATTGGTCTGCCCCCTATCCTAGGTGTTCAGCATCTTTTTGTCTGTGTCCATGGGTTATTTGATTAGCTCCCTCCCTCCCATCCTACCCCCACGTTCCCCCTGAGATTCCACACTCTCTTGCAGGCTCTCATGTCTCTGGATCCACTCCTTTTATCAGTTTACTAGAGGCCTGGTGCATGAATTCATGCACAGATGGTGTCCAGCCAGCCTGCCCCGATGGGCGTGAGGCCAGCCAGGGGGAAGCCGCCCCTTCCCCCCCGATCAGGCCAGTTGGCCAGCCACAGTGCAAGTCATAGCGACTGGTTCTGGTATTCCAGTTGCTTTGCTTTTATATATGTAGATTTTTTGTTACATATATTCCACATATGAGAGAGATCATGTGATACTTGTCTTTTTCTGGCTTATTTATTTCACTTAGCATGATATTGTCCAGGTTCCTTCACATTGTCTCAAATGGTAAGAGGTTTTTTTTTTATTGCTGCTTAGTATTCCGAGGTATAAATGTACCACAGTTTTTGTTTTGTTTTTAATATATTTTACTGATTTTTTACAGAGAGGAAGGGAGTGGGAGAGGGATACAGAGTTAGAAGCATCAATGAGAGAGAAACATCAATTCAGCTGCCTCTTGTACGCCCCCTACTGGGGATGTGCCTGCAACCCAGGTACATGCCCTTGACCGGAATCGAACCTGGGACCCGTCAGTCCTCAGGCCAACATTCTATGTGCTGAGCCAAACCAGTTAGGGCGTACCACAGCTTTTGTATCCACTCATCTACTGATGGCACTTGGGCTGTTTACAGATCTTAGCTATTGTAAATTGTGCTGCTGTGAACATAGGGGTGCCGACATTGTTTCTAATTGGTGCTTGAGGTTTTCTTAGGATATATTCCCATAAGTCGGATCATCAATAAAGAAATTTTAAAAATTTTTTAAAAAAGAATTCCTTCTTTTTTACCACAGTAGATTCCTTCTTTTTTTTTTTTTTTTACCATTGTGTGTATATACAACAGTTTTTAAATCCATTCATCTACTGATGAGCACTTAGGCTGTTTCCAAATCTTAGGTATGGTGAATTGTGCTGCTATGAACATAGGGTGCATATATCCTTTCTGATTGGTGTTTCTAGTTTCTTGGGATATACTCCTAGAAGTGGAATCACTGGGTCAAATGGGAATTCCGTTTTTAGTTCTTTGAGGATACTCTGTACTGTTCTTCATAGTGGCTGCACCAGTCTGCATTCCCAAAGCAGAGAAGGAGGATTTTTTTTTCTCCGCATCCTCTCAAGCACTTGTCTTTTGTTGATTTGTTGATGATAGCCATTCTGACAGGTGTGAGATGATACCTCATTGTTGTTTTGATTTGCATCTCTCAGATGATTAGTGACCTTGAGCATGTTTTCACATGTCTCTTGGCTTTCTGAATGTCCTCTTTTGAAAAGTGTCTATTTAGGTCCTTTGTCCATTTTTTGATTGGATTGTTTATCTTGCTTTTGTTAAGTTGTATGACTTCCCTGAAAATGTTTGAGATTAAACCCTTATCAGTGTTAACATTGGCAAATATGTACTCCCATGCAGTGGGCTTTCTTGTTGTTTTGTTGATGGTTTCTTTTGCTGTGCAGAAGGTTTTTATTTTGATGTAGTCCCATTTGTTTATTTTCTCTTTAGTTTCCATTGCCCTAGGAGTGGTATCGGTAAAGAAATTGCTTCAGCATATGTCTGAGATTTTGCTGCCTGTGGATTCCTCTAGTATTTTTATGGTTTCCCATCTTATGTTTAAGTCCTTTATCCATTTTGAGTTTATTTTTGTGTATGGTGTAAGTTGATGGTCTCATTTCATTTTTTTGCATGTATCTGTCCAATTTTCCCAACACCATTTATTGAAGAGACTATCTTGACTCCATTTTATGGTCATGCCTCCTTTGTCAAATATTAATGGAACATAATGGCTTGTTTCGATTTCTGGGTTCTCTGTTCTGTTCCATTGATCTATATGCCCGTTCTTGTGCCAGTACCAGGCTGTTTTCATTTTGGTGACTTTGTAGTATAACTTCAAATTTTGTGTTGTGATTCCTCCGACTTTGTTTTTCTTTCTCAAAATTGCTGCAGCTATTTGGGGTCTTTTTTGATTCCATATACATTTTTGGAGTATTTGTTCTAGCTCTGTGAAATATGACATTGGTATTTTAATGGGATTTCATTGACTCTGTAGATTGCCTTGGATAGTATGGACATTTTAATGATGTTGATTCTACCAATCCATGAACAGAGTGAGAAGAGAGAAACATGGATCAGCTGCCTCCTGCACATCTCCCACTGGGCATGTGCCCGCAACCCAGGTACATGCCCTTGACCAGAATTGAACCCGGGACCTTTCAGTCCGCAGGCCGACGCTCTATCCACTGAGCCAAACCAGTTTTGGCTGCCATTGGTATTTTAATGGGGAGTACATTGAATCTATAGATTGCTTTGGTTATTATGGACATTTTAATGATGTTGATTCTACCAATCCATGAACATGATATGTTCTTCCATCTGTTTATGTCTTCCTCTATTTCTTTTTTCAGTGTCCTGTAGGTTTCTGCATATAGGTCTTTTACCTCCTTAGTTAAGTTTATTCCTAGGTATCTGAATTTTTTTGGTGCGATGGTAAATAAGATTGCTTTTTTTAGTATCTCTTTCTGTAAGTTCACTATTGGTGTATAGAAATGCCATAGATTTCTTGGCGTTAATTTTGTGTCCTACATTGCCAAATTCATTTATTAAGTCTAATACTTTTTTGATGGAATCTTTAGGGTTTTCTATGTACAGTATCATGTTATCTGCGAATAAGGACAGTTTTACTTCTTCTTTTCCAATTTGGATGCCTTTTATTTCTTCTTCTTGTCTAATCGCAATGGCTAGTACTTCCAGTACCATGTCAAACAGGAGTGGTGAGAGTGGGCATCCCTGTCTTGTTCCTGTTCTTAAGGGAAATGGTTTTAGTTTTTGCCCATTGGGTATGATGTTAGCTGTGGGTTTGTCATATCTTATTATGTTGAGGTATGATCCTTCTATTCCCACCTTGCTGAGAGTTTTTATCAAGAAAGGGTGTTGGATTTTGTCAAATGCTTTTCTGCATCAATTGATATGACTGTGTGATTTTTATCTCTCAATTTGTTTATGTGATGTATCACGTTTATTGATTTGCAGATATTGTAGCATCCTTGCATCCCTGGGATAAATCCTACTTGGTCATAGTGTATGATCTTTCTGATATAATGCTGGATTCGATTTTCTAGAATTTTGTTGAGGATTTTGGCATCTATGTTCAGGAGGGATATTGGCCTGTAATTCTCTTTCTATGTGTTGTCTTTATCTGGTTTTGGTATTAGGGTATGCTGGCTTTATAGAATGAGCTTGGAAGTGTTCCTTCCTCTTGAACTTTTTGGAATAGTCTGAAGAGGGTAGGGTTTAGTTCTTCCTTGAATGTTTGGTAGAACTCCCTTGTGAAGCTGTGTAGCTCTGGGCTTTTGATTGCTGGAAGCTTTTTGATGACTGCTTCAATTTATTCCATAGTTATCAGCTTATTGAGAATTTTAGATTCTTCCTGATTGAGTTTTGGAAGGTTGAATTTTTCTAAGAATATGTTCATTTGCTCCATGTTGTCTAGTTTGTTGGTTTAGAGTTGTTCATAGTATTTTTTAACAATCATTTGTACTTCTGTGGGCTCTGTTGTTATTTCACCTCTTTCATTTCTGATTTTGTTTATTTGGGTCCTCTCTCTTTGCTTCTTGGTGAGCCTAGCTAGAAGTTCATCAATCTTGTTTATCCTTTCAAAGAACCAGCTCTTGGTTTCATTGATCTTCTGAATTGTTTTTTGGTCTCTATGTCATTTATTTCTGCTCTGATTTTTATTATCTCCTTCCTTCTGCTCACTCTGGGCTTTCTTGTTGCTCTCTAATTCTTTAAGTTGTAGAGTTAGATGATTTACTACCATTTTTTCTTGTTTTTTGAGGTAGGTCTGTAGAGCTATAAACCTCCCTCTCAGGACTGCTTTCATTGTGTCCCATAGATTTTGGATTGTTGTGTTTTCATTGTCATTAGTTTCCCGGATGTTTTTAATTTCTGCTTTGATCTCTTTGGTAACCCAATCATTGTTTAATAGCATGCTATTCAGCTTCCAAGTGTTTGAATTTTTTGGATTGTCTTTATTGTAGTTTGTTTCTAATATTATGCCATTGTGATCTGAGAAGATGCTTGATATGATTTCAATCTTCTTCAATTTGGGGAGACTTTGTTTGTGACCCAATATGTGGTCTATTTTTGAAAATGTCCCATGTGCACTTGAGAAGAACGTATATTCTGTGGCTTCGGGGTGAAATGTTCTGAAGATTTCAATTAATCCATCTGATCTAGTGAGTCATTTAAGATTGATGTTTCTTTGCTCGTTTTTTTGTCTAGATTATTTATCCAGGGATGTCAGTGGTGTATTAAAGTCCCCTACTATGATTGTATTGTTGTCTATCTCTCCCTTGATATCTTCCAGGAGTTGTGTTTGTTTTTTTTAATGTATTTGGGTGCCCCTGCATTGGGTGCATATATGTTTATCAGGGTTATATCCTCTTGTTGAATCAATCCCTTTAGTATTATAAAGTGGCCTTCCTTATCTCTTGTTATGGCCTTCACTTTGAGGTCAATTTTGTCAGATATAAGTATTGCTACCCCAGCTTTTTTTACATTTCCATTTGCCTGAAAGATATTTTCCATCCCTTCACTTTTAGTCTGTGTGAGTCCCTTGTTCTAAGGTGGATCTCTTATAGTCAGCATATATATGGGACATGTTTTTTTGTCCATCCAGCCACTCGATGTTTTTTGATTGGAGCATTTAGTCCATTTACATTTAAAGTTATTATTGACTAGAGGCCTGGTGCATGAAATTCGTGTATGGAAGAGGGGGTTACCCTCAGCCCAGCCTGCACCCTCTCAAATTGGGGACCCCTTGAGGGATGTCCGACTGCTGGTTTAGGCCCGATCCCACAGGGACAGATGGACATCTCTCTCACAATCTGGGACTGCTGTCTCCTAATTGCTCACCTGCCTGCCTGCCTAATTGCCCCTAACTGCCCTCCCCTGCCGGCTTGGTTGCACCCAACTGCCCTTCCCTGCTGGCCTCATCTCACCTGCAATGGCCCTCCCCTGCTGGCCTGATCTCACCCCCAACTACCCTCTCCTCCCAGCCTGGTTGCCCCCAACTGCCCTCCCCTGAAGGCCTGATCTCGCTCCAACTGCACACCTCTGCTGCCCAAATTAGTTCTGACTGGTCGGTTTCAATGCCAGTCAGCATCAAAAGCTCTGCCTCCTAGGCAGCCATTGGCTCCCCCACAGCACCCAGATTTGGTTCTGATTGGTCAGTTTCTATGACAGTCAGCATCAAAAGTTCCACCTCCTAGGCAGCCAGTGGTTCTTCACCCACATTTGGTTCTGATTGGCCAGTGTCTATGCCAGTCAGTGTCTCCAGGCCTATCTCTGGGTCTGATCAGAGAGGCGGAGCTGAACAGCAGCCCCAGCAGGGGCCTGGAGAAACAGAAAGGCCCAACTGCTGGGGAAGCCCGGAAAGAAAGGGAAAGAAAGAGAGAGGCAAGTACTCACTAAGGCTGTGGGTCAGATCCTGCCTCTCTCTCTGGGTCTCAGCCCCCTGGGCAGTCAGTGCTGGGTTGCCAGGCTGCAGCGGGGCAGTCAGGACTTCTGGGTTGGTTAGCCTTCGGTTGTATGACCCTGGGCTGTTATATATTAGGATAGGTACTTGTTTGTAGCTATTTTTATTTTTTGTGCCTGTGTTCTTTCTTACCTTTTTATTTTCTTCTTTTTTTTTTTTTTTTTTTTTTTTTTTTACACCAGTCCCTTTAGCATTTCTTGCATTGCTGGCTTGGTAGTGATAAACTCCCTTAGCCTTTTTTTTTTTTTTTTTTTTTTTTTTACTGTGAAACTCCTTATTTCCTCTTCAATTTTGAATGATAGCCTTGCTGGGTAGAGTATTCTTGGATTCAGTCCCCTGCTTTGCATCACGTTGTAAATTTCCTTCCATTCTTTTCTGGCCTGATGTGTTTCTGTTGAGAAATTATTTGATAATATGTCAGATCCCTTGTACGTAACTTCCTGTCTCTCTATTGCAGCCTTTAAGATTCTCTCTTTGTCTTGAACATTAGCCATCATAATTATGTTGTGTCTTGGTGTGGGTATTTTCAGGTTCATCTTGTTTGGGACTCTCTGTGCCATGGTGGTTCGATAAATTGAAGGAAAGAAGTGTTTATAGATTAGACATGTGCAATATATAAGAAAAGTTTTAACAGAATTATTCCTTTCAAGGGCACAGGCCTGGGTTGTGTTAAAAAAAACAGCAAAGTAAAGTCCCCCAAAGATAAAAAAGCAAGCAAAGAACATCAGTAACCAAGTTACATTACAGACAGACAAGAACTTTTACTAGATAATGACTTTCACTAGTTAATGGCTGATGACTTGAGAGGGAGAGCAGGAAGGGTCCCCAAGATAAGAATTCTTGTCAGCTGCTGGGAAGTTCCTGCAATCCCTGCCACATGTTCAGCCTACCACAGGTAGCTGGGGCCTCTAGCAAAGTAAAATATGCCCTATCCTTAAACAAACAAAACCAAACAACAAAGACAAGAAACAACAATCAACAGAGACACTGTATGGACAATTTTTACAGGCGCGTATAACCCACAGCCAAGACTTAATGAATCAGAGTCCTTTTCTTGGATCTTTCCGATGTGTTACAGTGCCTGGGGCTTACAGCCGGAATGCGGCCCAGAGGACGCCCAGGTGGGGTTGCCAGTAAACACCCACAAACAGCCTTTTGTTCACAGATCTCATATTCTTCTCTCAGAATTATATATTGACTCGAGTCCAGTGTTCTTTTGCCCAAAATCTGCCAGTCCCAAGGCATGTTATGGTAATTTTCAGACAAGGCATGAAGGAGTCCTTTTGTAAATGGCCCATTTTCTCTCATACTTTTCCTTATTTCATTAGAGGTATTAAAGGAGAGGGGTTCATGTATCCAATTACCTTGCATCTTGCATAAATGGGCAAGTCAAAACCTCTCCTAACATAGCTTGCCTGACACATGATGCCATAACTGAGGATTTGATGAGCCTTCCCACACTGGAGGCGGAGGATCAGGGGCCTTCGGTATTTCCAGCTTTACAGGCTCTACTTCAGGAGGAGGGGGTGGTGACAAATCCTCCTGGTGTTCTGTAGGCTTTTGATCCTCGATATGAAGTGGGCACGGTGCAGCTTGAAGAAGCACCCACATAATTAAAGATGACAATGGCACTTGTTTTCCCTGGGCCTGATTTCTCTTTAAATGTCTACCTACCTATTCCTACAGAAGAGGTCTAATGTTCCAGCATCAGGGATCCAAAGGTTATCCTATCTAATAAAGAGGGAATATGCTAATTGACCGTCACAAGCTGGCAGTGCCCACAGCCAATAAGGACAGAATATGGTAATTAATTGTCGCACCCTCAAAGATGGTGGCACCCACAGCCACAAATGGCGGCGCCAAGTCCCCTTAACCCCCTGGAGGGGCAGTCACTGAGAATGGCTGGTACCGCCCCCAGGCGGGTCTGGCTGCTTCGCGCACTTGCCTCCAGAGTACCCCAGTCCCCTCAGCACCCCAGTCACCCTGGGCCGGCCCGAGGCGCAGGCAAGTGTGGGATGGTGGCTTCCCAGCAGCCCAGGGCCACCAGAGGCTCAGGTAACCAGGGCCAGCCGAGCCTTGTGCTGCCAGAAGTGGAAGCAGCAGAGGTCTGATGGGGGCATTGCCTTCTCTGATCACCAGGTTGCTTCCTGCCCCTGAGGGCTCCCAGACTGTGATAAGAGACAGGCCGGGCTGAGGGTCCCCATTCCAGTGCATGAATTTTCATGCATCAGGCCTCTAGTAAGTTATAATAGTCTGCAAAAGGCCCCTTTAATTGTTTCCTTATAACCGAGGCACCATTTGCTTTTCACAACTTTTTAAACACCGTTATATATTGTTGCCATCTGTGGTATAACCAGCGGGGCATTGGCCTGGCACAATCTGGTTGCCGACACTACCCCCCATCTTTACTGCCTGTCCCCATCAGGGGCATCCCCATCTATGGGGTGACCTGCAGGGTTTTCAGGACTCCCACTTGCATCCCACCTTGGCCTGGCACTGCCCGGTCACCTACCCACTCTCATTGGGGCCCATCGGGCCAGCATTGCCTCCACTGCCGCCTGCTGCTACTGCCACGTAGCCTACACCCGCCTTCTTTTGTGCCAACCCCTGGTGGTCAGCTCAAGTAATAGCAAGCTGTGGAACTCCCGGTTGGTCAAACACCTGGGACAATTTCCATATTAGCCTTTTATTATACAGAATACTATCTTTAGTTTAATGTGTATTCTTGCCTCCTTTGTCAAGTATTCCGTGACCATAATGACATGGGTTTATATCTGGGTTCTCTGTTCCGTTGCACTGATTTATTTGCTCTTTTTAGGCCAGGACCATGCTGTTTTGATTACTATAGCCTTGTAGTACAGTTGGATATTAGGTAGTGTGATTCATCCACATTTGTTCTTCTTTCTCAAGATTGCTGTTGCTATTATAGGTGTTTTGTGGTCCATATAAAACTTTTGAATAGTCTAGTTATGTGAGATCTATCTTGGGTATATTGATAGGAATTGCATTGAAGCTGTAGATTGCTTTGGGTAGTATGGACATTTTAATTATATTAATTTTTCCTCTCCATAAACCCATATATGATTCCATTTATATTTTACAATCTAATTTGATTTTACATTTAATTTTCTTTTGTATAAGTTTCAGGTGAAATTAATTTCAACATGAAAATATTGCAGATTTCAATTAAGGCCCTGTACATGCCAAGTCTTAAATTGTTCCTCAAGGTCCAGGCCCCAGTTAGAGTGTCACAATTCTGCCAGAAAGACTTCTTTTGAATGTGAACTTATGATTTCAATATACATGTCTATGTGTCCTAAAAATCAGTATGAAGTAACTGTCAGGCTCATGAGTAGAGGACTTTTGTGGTGGGGTAAGTTGCCCTATCTTGCTCATGCCCAAGCTCTAACTCTAACATCCTATCTCCATGAAATGAGAGAGGCAAAAGAAGGTCAAACTGAGTTACTAACAAATACTATGAAAATAAGTCATCATTCATACTCCTCCACAAGAATATTTTCATTCATTCAGGTGTATCTGACTACTTCTAATAATCTGGAGTACTTCCTGTCAATATGGCAAATTTTGTTCTCATTTGAATTTTCACATACCTCCTGGCCTCTCCTGTTTGGTGATGAGAATAGAAGAGCAAGCTACCAGGCCTTTATTATATTCACAGTGACTAAAACTTTATGCAGATATGACAGTATGTTTCATGGACAGCTGCATCAAACGGTGGTTATAATGGAGATGAGTTTTCTCACAAGGAATCGATGGGCTTAAAATAGAAGTGTTTTAATGTGTTAACATAGAAGTTGTTCAAGGTGGTCTTTACCCTGACATTTGAGAGCAATGAAGACTTGAAGCGATCACAGTAAAATCATACCAATAAGTTCCATGTGTTCTTGAGGAAGTGAGATTGGCAAATTAATAATAGTCTTACTACAATCAAGTCATATACTGAATGTTGGGGACCATGTGTCCTATGTGAACTTCTTATGAATTATGTATAAGTTCCCAGTTCTGTCTATCTTACCCATATTCCTCTATGCCTATGTGGGATGTTTTAGGACTCAGTGGCCTTTGTGGATGTTAATGTGGAGTTCACCACAGAGGAGTGGGCTTTCCTGGATCCCACCCAGAAGAAACTCTACACAGATGTGATGCTGGAAACCTTCTGGAACCTGGCATCAGTTGGTAGGTATCACAAATTTTTTAAAAACATATTTTTATTAATTTTAGGGAGGAAGGGGAGGGAGAGAATGAGAGCAAAATCAATGATGAAACAGAATCACTGATTGGGTACCTCCTGCATGCCTCACACTGGGGATCTAGCCGAAAAATCAGTGCTACTAGAAATTCACCTGTGACCTACTGGTTCATAGGTTGACGGTCAACCACAGAGCAACTATGGTCTGCAACAACTTGTTACTTAGGCAATTAGAAAACTAGTGTTGCTTGCTCATTAGTGCCGTTTCAAGAACTGAAATATGGAAAGGGAATACTTTGGTAATTAAACCAGGAATGATCACAGCTCATTGTATACCTAAAATCTAACCATTTTTTAAATTCTTTAATAGTGTATAATGATTTTTCTAGCATGTATTTTAGATGAACAATGTGAGGAACATGACAGTGAAGATCAGTATGAAAATCATGGGATGAATCTTAGGTGAGTCGCATTGCCATGACAAAGCATTAAGAGCATCTTTGTGTTTTTTTAAAATAGGTTTTTATATTTTTTATTTATTTATTTATATATTTAATATTTTTAAAATTTATTTCAAAGAGGTAGGAAGGAGAAAGAGAAAGAAACATCAATGATGAGAGAGAATTATTGATGACTTCCTCCTGCATGCCCCCCATTCAGAATCATGTCCAGAACCTGGGAATATGCCCTGAGCAGAAACTGAAGATGACCACCTGGTTCAGAGGTCCGTGCTCAAGCACTGAGCCTCGCTGGTGGTAAAAAATATGTTTTTATTGATATTAGTATGTGGAGGTGAGAGGGAGAGATAGAAAAATCAATAGACCTCTTCCTGCATGCCCTGTACTGGGTTTAATATAAGTCTGCAGTCTGGCCATGTTCCCTTTTCAGAGAATTAAATCGGTAAGCCCCTGGTGTCTGGGTTCATTCTGAACCACTGAGCAATATGGGCCCAGTCCACAAAAGAATCTTAAAAACAGATAATTCAGTTGTATCAGCCCAGTTTTAAACGTATTGATTTTTAGAGTAATCTCATCAAAATGTTTTTCCTGAACTATGACCTAGATGTTTAGTGTATAAAAGATAATGCTACTTGGAAACAATATACAGAAGTACCATTAAGTACACTTATATTCCTATAAATGTTTTCATAATAGCTATGATCCAGCCTATATCAGAAGTTTTAAGATACCCACTTTCAAAAAGGGAATGTTCAGAAACTCCACCCTTTCTTTGAAAATACTGAATATGTCATGCTATTAATAAATATTAAATGGTTAACAGAGTATTCATAATATGCTTCTGATTTTTACAGCCGTCATATGGTAGAGAGACTCTGTACAAGGAAGGATGGTAGTCAATGCAGAGAAAACTTCAGCCAGATTCCAAATCATAATGAAAAGAAGGAAACTCCTACTGGAATAAAACAACCTATATCCAGGTTGTGTAGGCAAATCTTCATGCATTATTTATCCTTGAATAACCACCTGAGCTCTCACATTGGACCCAAACTATGCCTGTGTCAGGAATATGAAGAAAACCCTTATAAATGTAAGGAATCTGAGAAAGCTTTCAAGCCTCACCAACATATTCAAAGACATGGAAGCAGTCCCAGTGGAAAAGCTTTCCACTATTCAACTTCCCTTAGAAATCATGAAAGAATGCATATCACTGGGAAACCGTATCAGTGTAAGCAATATGGGGAAGGCTTTAGTCGTCTCATTTTCTTTAAACTTCACGAAAATACTCATAGTGGAGAGAAACCATATCAAACTAAGCAATGTGGCAAAGCTTTCAGTTCTCCCAAGTACTCTGGAGAAAATGAAAGAACACACACAGCAGAAAAGCCCTATCGATGTCAGAAATCTGGAAAAGCTTTCAGTTCCACTTCTCTTAGAAATCAGGAAAGAACATACACTGGTGAGAAACCTTATGAATGTGGGAACGTCTTCAGTTGGCTCAGCTCTCTTGGAGAACATAAAAGAAGTCAGGCCAGAAAGCAGCCTCATGAATGTAAGGAATGTGGTAAAACTTTCCTTTATCCCTTTTTACTTAAAATTCATGAAAGGAGGCATACTGGGGAAAAACCCTATGAATGTAACCATTGTGGTAAAGCTTTCTTTCATCCAACTTCCTTCCGAAGTCATGTAAGAGCTCATAATAAGGAAAAATTCTATGAATGTAAGCAATGTGGGAAAGCCTTCAGTTCTCCTGGCTCTCTTGGAAAACATAGAAGAAATCATCATAGAAAGAAGGTTTATGAATGTAAGGAATGCAGTAAAACTTTCCTTTATCGGTATTCCCTTAGAATTCATGAAAAAACTCATACTGGCGAAAAACCCTATGAATGTAAACATTGTGGTAAAGCTTTCTCTTATCTAACTTCCCTCCAATGTCATGAAAGAACTCATAATAAGGAAAAACCCTATGAATGTAAGCAATGTGGGAAAGCTTTCCGACATCCCATTCTTCTTAGAAATCATGAAGGGATGCATACTGGGGAGAAACCCTATGAATGTAAGCAATGTGAGAAAGCCTTCAGTTCTCCCAATTCTCTTGCAACACATAAAAGAAATCATGATGGAAAGAAGCCTTATGAATGTAAGGAATGCGGTAAAACTTTCCTTTATCAATATTCCCTTAGAATTCATGAAAAAATTCATACTGGCGAAAAACCCTATGAATGTAAGCATTGTGGTAAAGATTTCTTTCATCGGAGTTCCGTACAACGTCATGAAAGAACTCATACTGGGGGAAAACCCTATGAATGTAAGCAATGTGGTAAGACTTTTAGTTTTTCCAAATCTCTTAGCAATCATGAAAGAACACATATTATGGAGAAAACCTATGAGTGTAAGCAATGTGGGAAAGCTTTCAGATATTCCATATCTCTTAGAAATCATGAAAGAATGCATACTAGAGACAAATCCTATGAATGTAAGCAATGTGGGAAAGTTTTCAGACATTCCACTTTTCTTAGTAATCATGAAAGAATGCATACTGGGGAGAAACCCTATGAATATAAGCAATGTGAGAAAGCCTTCAGTTCTCCCAATTCTCTTGCAACACATAAAAGAAATCATGACGGAAAGAAGCCTCATGAATGTAAGGAATGTGGTAAAACTTTCCTTTATCCTTCTTTGCTTAGAATTCATGAAAGAATGCATACTCGGGAAAAACCCTAAGAATGTAAGCATTGTGGTAAATATTTCTCTCAACGAACTTACCTCCGTCGTCATGAAAGAACTCATACTGGCATAAAATGCTATGAATATAAGCATTGTGATAAAGGTTTCTATTATCTGTTTTCTCTCTAACATGAAAGAACTCATACTGGGATAAAACCCTATGAATGTAAGCAATGTAAAGCTTTCTTTTGTGCACATTCCCTCTAAAGTCAAGAAAGAATTCATAATAAGGGAAAACCCTATTAATGTAAGCAATGTGGATAAAACCTTCAGTTTGCTCACACATCTTCAAAGACATGAACAAACTCATGATGGGGGAAAACCTTATGAATGTAAGCAATGTGGGAAAACTTTCCGTTGAATTTCACATCTTCGAAGATATAAAAGAACTCATGATGGAAAGAAGCCTCATGAATAAGGAATGAGGTAAACCTTTTTGTTATCCCCTTTTCTCGTAGATGTCATGAAATGTATACTGGGGAGAAACACTATGAATGCAAGAAAGCCTATAGTCATCCCAGATCCTTTCAAATTCACAAAAGCTCTCATAGTGGAGAGAAACCATATCAATGCAAAGAATATAGTAAAACCCTCAGCTTCAGGTTCTAACTAGTTTTTACAGACATGTGAAAACAAAAATGTATTGATAAACACTGTTAATGTAAACAATAGCAAAGAGCCTCTCAGCTGTGCCATCATGTATGATTATGCATATTGAGGATGGACCCTAGAAATGTAAGAGGGTTAGAAAGCATTCATTTCTTTCAGTGTATTGTAAAGGATGAAAGAACTCACTGAGGAGAAGGCCTGTCATGTAAAGATTGTAGAAGAGCCTTTGGCCATCCTAGTTCTTTACAAAATCATGAAGGGACTCACAGCCAAGAATAAGTATGAACATAAGGAATGTGGGAGAGCCTTTCTTAGACATGTGAAAATGCACCTGGAGAAATAGTGTATACATATAGAGAAGGTGGGGAAGCCTTCAGCTGTCCCTCTTTCTTAGAAAGGTCATGAAATAAACTCAAAGTGGAGAATTGTCTTGAATGTAAAAATGTAGGAAACCTTCATGTTACTTCATATCCCCACAATACCATGTGATAATGTACACTGTATAATTGACAATGAAAACTTTAAAATTTTAACACATATTTCCAAACTAGTTTGAAGACTGCACTGAAAAAAATCCTGTTAGTGTAACTAATTGGTACATATAAGTTGCAGATTAAGTCACATACTTCACGAAACTCACAGCTTTAAAGTTCTATAAACTTTTGACATATTTGCTCATTATCAGTACTCATTCTTTGTTAGTTTTTTAAATTGCATTTTTGGAATGAGGAAGAGAGAGAGTAGTGGAGAGAAACATTGATGTGAGAGAGAAACATAAATAGTTGTCTTCCTGTGTGCCTTTCCAAAGATCGACCCTGTTATACCCAGTAATGTGCCCTCACAGGTATTGAATGTATAGGCCCTACACACATATCTTTTTTTATTTTTTAATTAAATTCTTTTTCAATTTTTTAACAGCACTTGAAACTCACAGTTATCTAATCTAATAACAACCATGCAAATTTACCGTACCTTTGCTATGCCTGAAGCCATGCCCACCAGCCAATCAGTGCGACTATATGCAAATTAACCCAGCCAAGATGGCGGCCGGCAGTCACGGAGCTGGAGCGAGCAGGAAGCTTGCGTGCTCCAGTGATGGAGGAAGCCAAGCTTCCCGCCTGCTGTAGCTGGCTCTGGGCTCCACTGAAGGCAACAAAGTTTCAATTATAGAAGGTAAATAAATCCCAGAATAAAAAAAGAAAAAAAGGAGAGCCTGGGAGCCTCCGTCACAAGGGGGATTGGCCAGCCTGAAAACGGCCCTCACCCCCTCACCCAGACTGGCCAAGGAACCCAGTGGGGACCCCCATTCTAATGGGGGTGTGGCCAGCCTGAAAACAGCCATCAGCCCCTCACCCAGGCTGGCTAAACCTCCATGGGGTGAGGGTCCCCACTGGGGGGCGGGGCTTGACCACCCTGCAGAGAGCCATCAGCCCTTCACTCAGGCTGGCTAGGCACTCCAGTGGGGACCCCCACCCTGATCCGCGACACCCTTCAGGGCAAACCAGCCAGCCCCCACCCATGCACCAGGCCTCTATCCTATATAATAAAAGGGTAATATGCAAACTGACCCTAACAGCAGAACAACTGGGAATGATTGGTCACTATGACACACTGACCACCAGGTGGCAGATGCTCAATGCAGGAGCTGCCCCCTGGTGGTCACTGCGCCCCACATGGGGAGCTCTGCTCAGCCACAAGCCAGGCTGATGGCTGCCAGCACAGCGGTGGTGGCGGGAGCCTCTCTCGCTTCCTCAGCAGCACTAAGGATGTCAGACTGCAGCTTAGGCCTGCTCCCTGCTGGCAAGTGGACATCCCCTGAGGGCTGCCGGGCTGCCAGAGGGATGTCTGATTGCCAGCTTAGGCCCAATTCCCCGGGGAGTGGACCTAAGCCAGTAGGTGGTCATTCCCCAAGGGGTCCCAGGCTGCAAGAGGGCACAGGCTGGGCTGAGGGACCCCCACACCCTGAGTGCACAAATTTTTGTACACTGGGCCTCTAGTTTTAGTTAATAAGTATGTGTTATATATTTGTATTTACTTATAGTTCACTGTAGAGTCCCATGTGAATTATTTTCATGTTTGGTTTTTGTGTTGCTTTTAGCTGGGAACTATGCTATAAAGTTTACATTAAGAAAATATTTTAGTTTGTTTTTCTCAATCTTGGCCTTGACAGCCAAGAAGATTGTCAAAACTGCAAGCCACTGCTTTACTTCCCTTGATGTCAGGTATAGGCTTTACAGTTGTTCAGAATTCAACAGTAAAGATCCAGCATAGGTTGGCTTTTCCTGCAAGCCCATAGGTGTCCACCAGGTAACAAATGCAGACTGTCATGTTTGAGGCTGTTTTCTGAAGGGTACGCACTGTTGATTGCATTTGCATGAGGTCTTATTTGGCTAGTAATCATCTTGTCCTGTTGTTACTACTACTGACTGTGATTCAGATCCCATTGTGACAGCTGCCATGGTGCAGTGCCAAGGAGCCCCGTGACAGTTTGTTCTTGTACCACCCTCTGCAGTGAGGGCTCTGAGCCAGTCCTTCCATGTGAGAATCGGCACTTTCCTCATTGCAGGCAGACTCTGATGTGTGCTGTCACTCAGAGATGAGTGTTAGCTCAATGTTTTCATTTGTCTTTGGTTGTATTGATTAAAGTTATGTGCATTTTTCTATAATAATTGCATCTGTAATTTTTAAGGAAGTATTAACTGTTTCCTAAGCACTCTTCTGTGAAGAACTATTTTGTTTTTATTTCCTGAGGCTATATTTAAGTATTCGTTGGAATTAGGTAATTTCAGGTCATTTTGTAATTGTTTTCTTTTAATACATTCTGAATCAAAATTATATGTGTACAAATTCAGATGTTTTCCTCAAGTTACATTTTTAATTTCTTTATCACTTTTGGCATTAGACTTCTTTGTTATGCATAATATTAAAAACTTCAATCATGCTTTCTTTTACAAAGTTCCCTTCAGCCAAACATCAACCAAATCACATCTGTATTTGTAAAAGTGATGTAATAAAATGATTAAATTAATATGAATAACTGCAAACTACCCTGGTCAGTATTGTTCAGTTGAACATCCTCCCGTACACTGAAATGTCATGGTTCCCATTCGGGGTCAGGGCATATCTTTTTTTTTTTTAATTAAATCTTTATTGTTCAGATTACATTTGTTCCTCTTTTTCCCCCCCCCCCATAACTCCCCTCCTTCCAGTTCCCGCCCCACCCTCCGCCCTCACTCCCCACCTACTGTCCTCATCCATAGGTGCACGATTTTTGTCCAGTCTCTTCCCGCATCTCCCATTCTCAGGGCATATCCTTAGCCCATCTCGAACAGTTCTGTTCTTGATCAAGTTGTACACAGGAAAAAAAATGTGTCCATGGTGGAACCAAACCTTAGTTTTGTAACTGACAGTCTTTTCAAGCTGACACCTCAGCATGCCTAAAAGCTTCTTTCAGGCAACAAAGAGAGAGTGCTTTTGTTGGGAGAAGAAATCAATGATTAGCACTGGAGTGCTAATCACAGGCCACTGAAGAGGCAAAAAAACTTGTTCATTTGGATAAAGGGAAGACAGTTAGCCAGTGACAGCCATTTTGGAGACAATGGAACAAGTAAAGATAGTCACCTGAATGATAAAAGGGATTCCTTTACAGGTAATAGGGGGTGGTTCAATAAATTGAAGGAAAGAAGTGTTTATTTATAGATTAGACATGTGGAATATATAAGAAAAGTTTTAACAGAATTATTTTGGCGTCTGGAACAGATTAATTCAATTTACATGATTTCTAAAGGGGGGAAAATGATTCGGTTTTCCCAGAAATCATTTCTCAAACAGCCTTCCTGAACAAATTTTGTTTGCGAACCTTGGTTCTACTGTATCCTATCTTAATATATAAAAAGCCAGGGGCCATCATGACCTAAACGACCGAACCTGAGGTTGCGTGGGGTGACCAGGCCGGCAGTGGGGGCAGTGACGGACAACCAAACAACGGCCCTGGCCTGGGCGTGGCGGCGGAAAGAAGCTCGGGGCCCTGGCCGGGATGCGGCAGAACTCTGGGTCTCCCACAACTGGGGGCATGGCCCGCCTTCAAACCCAGGGCCCAGAGCTCCCTGTACATATAAAATATACATACATATAAATATACATGCAGTCCTCTGAGCTTCCCCTGCCCTCCACTTCATATTTGGCTATGGCCTTCTTTTCATGTCAACGAATTGGATGTACAGACATAATTGTTAATGGATACAGTGTTATCTCCGACTGTTAGACATTACTATGGTTTACTTCACTAACCCTTTAAGTTTTTTTTTGTTTGTTTGTTTGTTTTAATATATTTTATTGATTTTTTACAGAGAAGAAGGGAGAGAGATAGAGAGTTAGAAACATTGATGAGAGAGAAACATCGATCAGCTGCCTCCTGCACATCTCCTACTGGGGATGTGCCCGCAACCCAGGTACATGCCCTTGACCGGAATCGAACCTGGGACCTTTCAGTCTGCAGGCCGAAGCTCTATCCACTGAGCCAAACCGGTTTCGGCAACTAACCCTTTATTGTGGGGCAGGTTGTCTCCGGTTTCCCCTGGCATCAACAACTACAGTAAACATAATTGCTTATTTGACTGTTTACTTAGGACACATTAAGACATGGAACTCCTGGCCTAAAGCTAATTCACTTGAATTTTGACCCACATTTCCAAATTGATTTTCTAGAAAGTGCTTCTGTTTGTTTAGTACATTGGTTTTAAATCAGATTACACTCCCACAAATGGGGTAAGAGAAAAGTGTACATCGTGCCTTCAGCAAATCACAAACTCTTGCTGAACTTGAGCGACCCCTCTCCGGCATAGCTGTCTGCGCGCTTTTCAGGGCACTTTTGAAGGAAGGAAAGGAATCCGGCACCCCTATGGCTCTCCCGCAGGGACAGAGCTGGAAAAGCAAAGTTTCCCAAGGAGGTGGAAGTACAGTGGGGACTCTCCCAGCTGGGGGAGGGGCGTGCCCGGAAACCCGCTGCACTCCGGGGCTGGGGCGGGGCACACAGGGCAGGACATCAAGTGGTAAAGGCCCAGCAGACACCTGGCCTGCAGGCCGCCTGAGGAGGAGTGTCACAAGCGTGAAGGGAAGGCTTAGCATCTCTGTCATTGCTTTGGTTTTCAGAATTCCCTGCTCCCCATCTGTCAGCTCCCTCCCTCTGAGGGTGCTGTCGTCGTCACATGGGTGCCAGTGGAATATTGAATCTCGAGAGGATTGCCCCATGTACGGATACTTTTATCCAGTGATGAAAAAATCCGAAAGAACAAGAATGGAGACAGACTACTCTCCTTTAGGCTTAAAAAATACCCGGAAGTGTCCTGCGAAGAGCTGAGACTTGGTTCTTTCCACGCGCCTCGGAGAGATTGGATGAAGAAATGGCCCGGCTTGGCCCTGACTTTACCCACTTATGTTACTCTTGAAGGTGTCATTGCCACAGTGTGAATAAACTGCCACCTTTTGGAGTAGGGGCTCATACGAAAGTCTGCCTTTCCAACCCTTCTTGAAATCTATGTTCTGCAGCTGTGGCCACCGTCCTGAGATCAGGTCCTCTTCACCAGGTCCTGTCGCTTGGAATTGGGGTACTGGACTGCAGGCCCCCCCCCCCCCCGTGCCCTTTTACATTCAGGGATTGAGCTGAACTCACTTTGGGGGAGGCCTGGCAAGGGTGACAGGTGTCACAGATGGAGAATGGAGAGGTGGACACCTTGCTCGGTCCCTCCCTGAGTGGGGTCATGCAGATGAAGCCCGGCCAGCCGGCCCCACAATTGGGTGAGATAGAATCCTCTGTGTCCACCTCTCACCCCATGGGCACAGCCACTCCCCTCAGCTCCAGACAGCCCTCTGTGTTCCACGACAGCACGCTCTGCCCTCACATGCTGCTCGCCCTAAATGACAAGGAAGAGAGCAGTTGGCCCACAGACAACTACACAGAAAGATAGGGCTCACGGCTGGCAAGCACAGTGGTGGAAGGAGCCTCTCCTGCCTCTGTGGCAGCACTAAGGAGCAGCGAGCCAAGTGGTAAGGAGCAGTGATCAGGTGGGTGGTAAGGAGCAAGGGGTCCCGGACTACGAGACGGATTTCCAACTATTGGCTTAGGGCCGTTCCCCATGGCCAGGCAGACATCCCCTGAGGGGTTCTGGACTGGGAGAGGGTGCAGGCCAGGTTGAGGGACGCCCCCCCCCCCCTCCAGTGCACGAATTTTGTGCACCGGGCCTTTAGTATAATAAAAGGTAGTATGCAGATTGCCCCTAACTGCAGAAACACCGGGAACAACTGGTTGCTATGATGTGCACTCACCACCAGGGGGCAGATGCTCAATGCAGGAGCTGCCCCCTGGTGGTCAGTGTGCTTCCATAGGGAGAGCTCTGCTCAGCCACAAGCCAGGCTCGGCTCTAAGTGCAGTGGCAGCTGCTGGAGTCTCCCGCCTAGGCAGGGCTAATCTGACTGACATCTTAGGCTCACTCCCCGGGCTCCCGGCCTGCCAGAGGGATGTCTGTCTGCCAGCTTAGGCATGATGCCCCTGGGAGCGGGCCTAAGCCAACAGGTGGACATCTCCTGAGGGGTCCTGGACTGCCAGGGCGCAGGCCAGGCTGAGGGTCCCCCTTGAATGCATAAATTTTCATGCACTAGACCTCTAGTAAAAAATAAAATCAAACATCCTCTGTGAGAATTTTAAAAGAAAGAATGACCACAAACCATAAATGACTGGGATGTAGCAGTAACAGCACACTTAAAAGGATTTCTTTCATTTCCTTTGTGATAGACAATTTGATTTCCATTTAGGAAAACAAGACTGGCCCAGGACTGAACCTGCAACCTTGGCTTTTGGGGATGGCACTCTAACCAACTGACCTACCTGACCAGGGCAATAGTATGATCTTGATGTTAATTTTCAACATCCTGCTCAGGCCAGGCAGTTTAAATGGAAAACATACCCAATTTAGCACAAGAGATGTTATGAAATGTGGGGTAAAAGGTGATGTCTTATTTCATTGAAGATCCAAAGAAATCCACACTTGATCCCTATCTAAGACACTCTAGGCCAGCCGTCCTCAACCTGTGGGTCACCACCCCTTTGGCGGTAGAATGACCCTTTCACAGGGGTCGCCTACGACCATCCTGCATATCAGATATTTACATTACGCTTCATAACAGTAGCAACATTACAGTTATGAAGTAGCAACGAAAATAATTTTATTGTTGGGTCACAACATGAGGAACTGTATTTAAAGGGCCAGAAGGTTGAGAACCACTGCAGGCTGTGATATATAGGCATGAAATAATAAAAAAGTTCTTGCATTCCTGGTGATTATGTTTTTGTGGGAAAAGTGTGGTGGTTCAATGAGAAAGCTTCGGTTTCTAACAATATAAAGGTGTTGAAGGTAAGGAAACATGGACAAGTGAGATAATAGGGAACTGGGGTGGATTATATATCTTCATTATGGGGATAGGGGCCTCAGTGAATGGGGAAGTCATCTTAGGTCATTTTTCCTCCACCTGAAACATCTTAAATAGTTGTGGATCTGCTTGAATGTGGACTTAAACAATGGACAACATTACCCAAAGTTCTGTCTTCCTGGGACTGGCACCAATGGTTTTCCAGAAAGGTATGGATATGGTTGTAAGTTTCTGAGCATGTGCTCTTTGATTAAGAATATGGACTTGGGTATGTGACATGAGGGACTTCTCACTGCTTTAGGACATAATACTTTTTGGTACTGATTTTCTATTTAATAGCAATGTAAAATAATTGAAATTTTCTTTGGAATGGCATATCATTTTGCTGCTATTCAAACTGAGTGAGCAATTTGTGTACCTTACGAAACCTTTGAGTTTCTTTATGTTGAAGAAAGTTCTGCACAGTTGTAGCCCATCATGGGTTTTCTGTGAGTGGAGTGATTCCCGTGCAAGTCCAAGGTGGGTTCTTGGTTAACATGGCAGAAAGCTATCGCCGTTTAGAGGACGATGATCTAAGAAATAATTGAGGTGAACTGCAGACAGTATTGTCAAAGCAGGTAGATTTGATATCGTGAAACTGGGACCTTTTCTGTGCCTTTGATAAGAGGAGTAGCTGGAAGTTTTTTGTATCTGGGGAAGGCACCAAGTCTTCCATGCTCGTTTTTTGCTGTTTTCGGGGATCAATTCCATATGTTTGCACTCCCAAGAAATGAAACATGGGGTGCAAAGTGATGGCTTCTGTTTCATTCAAGAGCCATGGACATCCAGACTTGGCCCCTTTGCTTTTTTCAACGCTAATTTATATTTCCTTAGTGTGTAGAGCTGATGTGATTTTATAAGTCATGTTATGTCATTGCTCTCATCATGTAAATGAAGAACATTAAGCAGAAATCTTACTCAAAGTTACATAACTCATAATAAAGGAATCTCTCCATTTTAAAGTCATAATGTTTGCCCCTCTACTGTGGAATGTTAAAAACTTTAACCTCAGAAGAACCTGCTAGGCTTGTATAATTATGTACTGTTACAAATGTGGTGTCACAGTTTCTAAACAGGACTACAAATTCAAAATGGTAATCCACTTTGATGACATTCTGGAAAAGGTAAAGGTACAAGAACAGACCTGGGTATAAATGTAGATTCAGCATAAATAGGCACCATGATTGTATTCCTTTCTTTGATGGAGTGTCTTCTGTCTTGATGGTAGTGTAACTGTATTTGGGGAAACTCTTGAAACAGTGTGTGTAAATACTAAAAACAATATAAAACAAAAGTGTTTTCATTCCCTACCCAGTTTGGCTCAGTGGATAGAGCGCTGGCCTGGAGAGTGAAGGGTCCTGGGTTCCATTAGAGGAGTTTAACTACTGGGTATGGTCCAGGAAAGAGGAAGAGAGCCCTGCAAATACCACTGTCCCTTGAAGTTTTGGCGTGTGTGGAGGAAATAGACTTACTAAAGTAATCCAGGCAGCCACCAAACAAATGATTAAGCAAATAATAAAAATCTCTAGGAGATAGGTGACCAGTACTCAGATTCACTACATTTTATATTACCTAAAATGTCCACTTTGCAACAAAAACATAAGCCATGAAACAGTACAGGAAAGTAAAAACCATATTCTGGGGTTAAAACAGTAATTGACAAAACTCTCATTAGGACCCCCTACTTAAATTAACAGGTGACGTGTAGATTCAAAAGGGCTATGTAGCAAATCTGAGAAGCTCCGTGACTGGATGTAAGCTCACATGATCTGATCATAAATTCCTAACTGGGCATGTCATAGTGCATGGTCACACCTCAGGCCTATATCTTCCTTAGTAAAAGGTTTATCTTTGCCTAAAGCATGCCCTGTTCCATATTACGCATCCAGGTGAACACATTAACATATATGTGATATGTGTATGGATAGATAGATAGATATTAATTGATTTCAGAGAGGGAGAGACAGAAACATCAATGATGAGGTAGAATCATTGATTGGCTGCCTCTTGCAAGCCCCCCACTGGGGACTGAGCCCTCACCCTGGCATGTGCCCTTGATCAGAATCAAACTGAGGAGTCTTCACAGCCCGGTGCTCTATTCACGGAGCCAGACGAGCTAGGGCATGAAAACGCTTTAATACACCTTTGAGATTCCAGACCCCTCAGAATGAGCATGTGATTTTGTTGCCTGTATACCATCCCTAGTCTCTATAAATGTTAACATTTGATTCAATCAGAGATATCCCTACCTTGCTTTCCCCACCTCCTTAACCTCCTACCAGCAATGGATTTTATGGAATCTTTATGTTCCCTTTGATTCAAAATGCATAAAAAGAACCAACTGCAAAACTGCCAATCTCTGGGCCATTTTCTCACTCCATTGGGAACTTATTCCCAGGCAAGTTTTCAATTTGCCTCAAACTTTTTCTCTTTTCTTCCAAAAATATCTTATTGTTATTTTAATACTCACCTGAGAATAAGTTTATTAATTTTTTTTGTTTTGTTAATCCAGTTTTTTCCATTGTTTTTTAGAGTTTGGAAGAGAGGGAAGGAGAGGGAGAAACATCAATGTGAGTGAGAGAGACACATTGATTGGTTGCCTCCTGCACAGGGATCCAACCTGCAACCCATGTATACTCCCTTGACTAAAAATCAAACCCGAGCCCCTTAGGGTCATGGGACAAAGCTCTAACTACTGAGCCATGCCAGTCTGTAATGTTGGTTTTTTTTCCCTCTATATTATTTTTTCAGTTTTTTTCTATTTTAAGAAAAACAATTTTAAATATAATACTGTTACATGCAATAAACATATATATCTCAAGGAAAACTATTTTAAATATGATAATGTTACATGCAACAAACACCAATTATTTAAGAAAAATGATCTTACATATAATAATATTACATGCAATAAACATTAATATTTCAAGAATAGAAGGATTTTAAGTATAATAATATTACCAAAACTGTAATAACATGGTATGATATTACAAGAGTTGTAGGAAATATTAAAAATCTGAAAATAACAGGATTACTTCTATTATATCCTAAAATATTTATTTCCTCTGGCTCTATTTTTGTTGATCAGTTTATGTTGCTCATTATATTCCACAAATGAGTGAGATCATGTGATATTTATCTTCCTCCGACTGGCTTATTTCACTTAGCATGATGCTCTGCAGGTCCATCCATGCTGTTGCAAATGGTAAGAGTTCCTTCTTTTTTACTGCAGCGTAGTATTCTATTGTGTAGATGTACCGCCGTTTTCTAATCCACTCATCTGCTAATGGGCACTTAGGCTGTTTCCAGATCTTAGCTATAGGGGTGCATATATCCTTTCTGATTGTTGTTCCTGATTCCTTGTGTTCCTGATTTCTTGGGATATACTAGTATTCCTAGAAATGGGATTACTGGGTCAAATGGGAATTCCATTTTTAATTTTTTGAGGAAACTCCATACTTTTGTGAATGATCCATATGCACTTGAGAAGAATGTATATTCTCCTGCATTGGACTGAAATGTTCCATAAATGTCTACCAAATCCATCCGATCCAGTGTGTCCTTCAGAGTCTCTGTTTCCTTGTTAAGATTTTGTCTTGCAGATCTGTCCAGGGAGGTCAGAGGGATATTAAAGTCCCCTATTATGACTGTGTTTTTGTCAATGTCTCCATTACAGTCCTCTAAACAGTGGTTCTCAACCTTGGGTGCACATTATAATCACCTGGGAATTTTTTTAAAATCCTGATTTCTGGGCCTCATCCTCTGGAAATTCTGTTTCTTTGTTACTAATGTTGTGGCCCCAGCCCATAACAAAGAAACAGAATTTCCGGAGGATGAGGCCCAGAAATCAGGATTTTAAAAAGATTCCCAGATGATTCTAATGTGCAGCCAAGGTTGAGAACCACTGATCTAGACCCTACTGCATCCATTGCTTTGACCATTTTGTTATGCTGGTCATGGTAGGCTCCCTCAATGTAGAAGTGACCTGACTGGCTTGTAGCATGGTAAAAGCGCTGAGCCAGGTCAGGGAGGCAGTTCTAGAATATCAAGAGCTGAGCCAGGTCAGGGAGGCAGTTCTAGAACATGGTTATGAGGGCTTTAAAGACTTGCTATTGCAGCATAAACATGGTTATGAGGGCTTTAAAGGAATGTTTCTGACAATTCTCAGTTGATAGAAAACATAGCCCATAGATATGAGATGATAGAAATAGCAGTGGGGAAATGTTAGGGGCAGGAATAGAATAGTGGGGGGGGGCACAGCCTCAGGTCCCGTGGTCCGGTGCTAGGGCAGAGGGCATGGCCTGAGGTCCCCTGGCCTGGTGCCGGGTGGGGGGCGCAGCCTGATGTCCCCTGGCCTGGCACCAGGGCAGGGGGTGTGCCTGAGGTCCCCCGTCAAGCCCTGCCGGGTGGGGGGGCGCAGCCTGAGTTCCCCTGTCAAGCCCCATGGGGTGGGGGCGCAGCCTCAGGTAACTGCTGATTGCTCCTTAAGGCTTGTTATGGGAACTTGGCCTCAACTGTGGATGCAGCCATCTTTGTGGTGCAGGGATGGTTAATTTGCATGTTTCTCTTTTATTAGTGTAGATAGGGTACAAAACTGCCATTCCCCAGACAATATCTCAATCCATTGACATTTTGCTTCCTGACAATAAACTCACAAAAATTCTCCTGAGGTTTGAATGATTCTTACATTGACAGATGGAAACCAGTTTTCTGATAAACCTCATTATTGCTGGATTAAACAGTGTAACTGTGGTGGCAACAGGAATGGCACCAGGTGTCTGACTGGGCTCAGAACAAACATGGGTTCAGCAGCCTGGGTACTTGTTTTTCTGGCTAGCAAAGAAGTAAGAGCAAGACCCAAGTGTAAGAGAACATTTACTGGGTAAATTACAGAGGTAGGAGAAGTAATTCTTAGAAGAAATGGGCTTAGGAAAGGATATAAGGAGGTAACAGAAGTGTGCTTGGAGCTTGGGAGCACAAGCTAATGGTAACCTGCCTGGGGGAGGAGGAGAAGGAGGGGAAGGGAAAGGTACAGGTGTGCTCCAGGGAGGGAGAGCGCACTGGGTCCTCCTTCCTAAAGGTTTTAAGGGTGGAGATTTCAGGGGAGGTCTCAGGGGAAGAGCTGAATGGAATACAGTGGGGCCTTGACTTATGAGTTTAATTCGTTCCGAGACCGAGCTCGTTAAGGAGCTTGTTAAGGAGCTCCTCTATCAACTCAATGCAAAAAATCGGAGGAGAGACAGCTGGTATCTCAAAAAACTCGTTAGTCGGGACACTTGTAAGTCAAGGCCCCACTGTATTCTGTAGCTTTCCAGCTGTGTCCATTCAGGGATGTGGCCTCCACTGATGGACAGGCCGGCACCAGGCCAGGGGTCATTATTCAATGCAGCTGGTCCTGATGTCAGCCCTGGCATTTTGTTGCTTATCTGGGCCTGGAGCCAGAGGAGGGAAAGTCACCCTGGGGACAAGGCCCCACCCTACAATTGGTTGCCATTGCTGGACATCTGGGCCTTCAGCCTGGTGACCTCTGTCCCTGGCCCATCTCCGTGCTCTGGGTAGGTCTGTGGAACTGCCCACAAGACAACCACAAGGAAGGGCTCATGTCCTCAGAGGAGCGTGACTGAATCACCAGTGGGAACACATTTTTCATGTGAAAAACATTTTCTAAAGTTAACCATTCTAAATGCACAGAAGTCACTTTTCCCGCTGGACATGATGGCTCGTTTCTGGATTCAATGCTCTTTTTGGGAATGTGGCTGTAGTTCTGGAAGGTACCACGCTAAGGCATCCCTGGTCCCTGAGCCTGTGCACCTTTTTGGCAAATGCACACGTCAGACTGCAGGTGTCAACAAAGATGAAAATGTAGCCAGATTCCTTAGGTGCCTTTTAATTGTGTGTGTTTGCAAGGAAGGACCACTGTTCCCTGGGGACTCTCAGCGCTGCCTCTCAGTGCATATGTCCCTGGACAGGAGATCTGGCTGCTTTGGGCTCAGGCCTGTGCACCTCAGGCGCTAGGGGCATGTGGTGCACAGTGTCTGTCATCTGAGCTGGGCGCCAGGCGGGTGGGGTTACCGTGGAGGCCGATGGGTGGGGCTACGCTCCGCTACCACCCGGAAGTTCAGTCAGATCTCATCTCCCTTGTTCTGTCCTCATCTGCGATCTGTAAGGTGGTGGGAGCTGCAGGCGGGACTCGGGAGGCCCAGGAACTAGAAATGGTGAGTGTGCGGCTGCGGCCGGCCGGGCGCGGGGACGGGGAGGAGGGGCGGGTGGAGGCGCCGTGGCGGGACCGTCTCTCCACGGTCAGGTCCGGAGCCTGCGGACCCGAGGCGCCGGGGGCTCCGCTGAAACTGCAGGCCCCTCGGGCTCGCAGGGTGGGGCCCAGCCGGGACCCGGGCGTCCAGTGTGTCCCCGCGGCAGGGCCTTGGGCTGCGGAGCGGGTCTGGGCTGCACCCTCATCCCCGCGGCTCCGCAGTCGGTGCGGTGACCACGTGGAGGGTCATTGGGGACAATGGTGACTCGGTCCCCGCGGTTCGTGCATGGGCGGAGCTGTGGTCTGTGGGGCCCCCTGTCCCTCCTTTCTCCCCAGAAGGATCCGTTTTCTCCTGAGTTTAGATGTTTGTGGAGCAGGCTCTCAAGTGCACCCGCTGTCCCCCAGGCCTAGCTCTGCAGCAAGTGCCTGCTTTTCCAGTCTCTCCCCCGAATCCTAAGCGCCATCTTCCCTTCTCTGAGTCACAGCGTCTTTATCAGCTATTTGTTTTGTGGTGCTTTTCAAACCGTTAAAAACAAACTTCAGCTGAGTAAGTGGAAGGTCTAAT
>NW_005871510.1:460896-462376 GCF_000147115.1 Myotis lucifugus
GATTCTTTTTCTAATGGCTGAATAGTATATATATCCTCCTGTGTGTGGGTATGCACCATTTTCTTTTTTTTTTTAATTGTTTAACGTACTACATTTTATCTTCTTTTTCTCTAATGACACCCACTGCCCCAAGACAAGCCCCCACCACCCCAGTGTCATGTCATGGTTATGCTAATATGCATGCCTACAAGTCCTTTGGTTGACCTCTTACCCCTCTCCCCTCCCCTCCCTTCTTTCTGAGGTTGGACTGTCTGTTCAGTGATTCTTAGTTTCTGGATCTATTTTTATTCATCAGTTTATGTTCATTATATCCCACATATGAGTGAGATCATGTGATGTTTATCTTTCTCTGACTGGCTTATTTTGCTTAGCACAATGCTCTCCAGTTCCATCCATGCTGTTGCAAATGGTAAAAGTTCCTTCTTTTTCACAGCAGCATAGTATTCCATTGTGTAGATGTACCACAATTTTTGAATCCACTCATCTACTGATGAGCACTTAGGCTGTTTCCAAATCATGCACCATTTTCTTTGAAACATTTTTTAAAAAACTCTTACCAGAGGATATTTTTCCATTGATTTTTGGAGAGCAGGGAAGAGAAAGGGAAAGACAGAAAGAAATATTGATATGAAAGAAACGTATTGACTAGTTGCCTCCTGCACGTGCCCTACCAGGGCCCAGGCAATAGGGGTGCTTGCATACAAGGTGTGTGCCCTTGACCGGAATCGAACCCCGGGACCCTTCAGTCCACAGGCCGACGCTCTATTCATGAGTGATACTGGCTAGGGCTGAAACTTTTTTTTCAATAAGTTGACACAATACATTAGTTTCACGTGTCAACATAGTGATTAGACATGTACATAAGTTACAAAGTCTAACACTCATCAGATACCACAGATGGTTAATAGAATATTATTGACTATATTTCTTATGCTCTACTTTACATCCCCCTGTCTATTTTGTATCTACCAATTTGTACTTCCTTTCTGTTGTTGTTTTTGTTAATCCTCACTAGAGGATATTTTTGCATTGATTTTTTAGGGAGAGTGGAAGAGAAAGTAGGAAAGACAGAAATATTGATGTGAGAGAGAAACAAGTCGATTGGTTGCCTCCTGCATGAGACCTGACCAGAGCTGGGCTGGGGAGGAGCCTGCAACCAAGGTACATGCCCTTGACTGGAATCGAACCTAGGACCTTTTGGTCTGCATGCTGATGCTCTATCCACTGAGCCAAACCAGCTAGGGCAGTGATGGCGAACCTGTGACACGCGTGTCAGAGGTGACAAGCGAACTCATTTTTTTGGTTGATTTTTCTTTGTTAAATGGCATTTAAATATATAAAATAAATACCAAAAAATAAGTCTTTGTTTTACTATGGTTGCAAATATCAAAAAATTTCTATATGTGACACGGCACCAGAGTTAAGTTAGGGTTTTTCAAAATGCTGAGCAGCAAAAGGTTCGCCATCACTGAGCTAGGGC
>NW_005871510.1:463803-490496 GCF_000147115.1 Myotis lucifugus
CGAAACCGGTTTGGCTCAGTGGATAGAGCGTCGGCCTGCGGACTGAAAGGTCCCAGGTTCGATTCCGGTCAAGGGCATGTACCTGGGTTGCGGGCACATCCCCAGTAGGAGGTGTGCGGGAGGCAGCTGATCGATGTTTCTCTCTCATCAATGTTTCTAGCTCTCTATCTCTCTCCCTTCCTCTCTATAAAAAATCAATAAAATATATTTTAAAAAAATTAAGGTGGGAAGGAAGGAAAAGGGGAGCGAGGGCAGGGGTAAAGATAAAGGGAAGAAGGAATGTGGGGAGGGAGGGTAGGAGAACGATGGGAAGAAGGATGAGGGAACAGAAGTAGGAAATAAGGAGGAAAGAAAAGTTTATAAATGATGAATCAGTAGGGAAAAGTGTTACATAAAGGAGAGAGAAAAATTGTGTGACAGGGAGAAGCCAATAAGGAAGTCAAATACAATTGTGTGTGAAGGGGATAAGATTTTAAAAACAAAGTTAATAGGGGCGACCAGGCCAGCAGGGGAGGGCAGTTAGGGGGATCAGGCAGGCAGGCAGAGTGGTTAGGAGCCAGAGGTCCCAGATTATGAGTTTGTTGTCCAAGTGCTGAGGGCTCCCAGATTGGAGAGGGTGCAGGTCGGGCTGAGGGAACGCCGCCACCTCCCAATTAACAAATTTCATGCACCTGGCCTCTAGCTTATTTATAAAAAAAATAAGTTCCATCATTTCAAAGTATGTACTATACATATGTGCTTTATGTTTTTTATTATTTACCACAAGTAAAGGTCAGGAATTGTTATCTTTCTTTAAATTTTTTTTACTATTTCACTTCATGACTGCTGTGTATGTGCTTCATGTGAGTGACGTAGGTGCTTATGTAAGTGGGTTCCGACTTATATTACGTCTCGCCATAGGAACGGATCTCAAACATAACCAGAGACCTACTGTATCGCCTTTTTTTCTCCAATTGATCCACCCCCCACTCCGTCCTGCCCCCTACCCTAGGTATTCAGCACCTTTTTGTCTGTGTCCATGGGTTATGCATATATGCATGCAAGGCCTTTAGTTGATTAGCTCCCACCCATCCATCCTCCCCTGCCTTCCCTCTGAGATTCTGCACTCTCTTCCAGGCATTCATGTCTCTGGATCCACTCCTTTTATCAGTTTATTTTTTGTTACTTAGATTCCACATATGAGAGAGATCATGTGATACTTGTCTTTTTCTGACTGATTTATTTCACTTAGCTTGATACTCGCCAGGTCCGTCCATGCTGTCTCAAATGGTAAGAGATTGTTCTTTTTTATTGCTGCATAGTATTCTGTGGTATAAACGTACCACAGCTTTCATATCCACTCATCTACTGATGGGCACTTGGGCTGTTTGCAGATCTTAGGTATTGTAAATTGCGCTGCTGTGAACATAGGGGTGCATACATTGTTTCTGATGGGTGTTTCAGATTTTTCTTAGATATATTCCTAATAGTGGGATCACTGAGTCAAATGGCAGATCCATGTTTAATATTTTAGGAAACTCCATACTGTTTTCCATAATGGTTGCACCAGTCTGCATTCCCACATGCAGTGTACTAGCGTTTTCTTTTCTCCCCATGCTCACCAGCACTTGTCATTTGTTGATTTTCTGATGGCAGCCATTCTGACAAGGTGTGAGGTCATACCTCATTGTCCTGTTGATTTGCATCTCTCAGATGATTGGTGACTTGGAGCATTTTTTTTATATCTCTCTTGGCCATCTTTTTATTTGGATTGTTTGTCTTCCTTCTGTTAAGTTGTATGACTTCCTTATGTATTTAAGATACTAACCCTTTTTTTTAAATATATATTTTATTGATTTTTTTACAGAGAGGAAGGGAGAGGATAGAGAGTTAGAAACATCGATGAGAGAGAAACATCCATCAGCTGCCTCCTGCACACCCCCCACGGGGGATGTGCCCGCAACCAAGGTACATGCCCTTGACCGGAATCGAACCTGGGACCCTTCAGTCTGCAGGCCAGCGTTGTAACCACTGAGCCAAACCGGTTAGGGCAAACCCTTTTATATATATATATTATTGCTAAGTATGTTCTCCCATACAGTGGACTCCCTTTTCATGTTATTGATGGTTTCTTTTGCTGTGCAGAAGATTTATATTTTGATGTAGTTCCATTTGTTAATTTTTTCCTCTGTTTCCTTTCCCTTAGGAGATGTGTCTATAAACATACTGCTACAAGAGATGTCTCAGATTTGGATGCCTATGGCTTCTTCTAGGATTTTTATGGTTTCACGACTTACATTTAATTTAAGTCTTTTATCCATTTTGAGTTTATTCTTGTGTGTGATGTAAGTTGGTGGTCTAGTTTCATTTCTTTTGCATGTGTCTGTCCAATTTTCCCAACAACATTTATTGAAGAGACTCTCTTGACTCCATTGTATGCTCTTGCCTCCTTTGTCACATATTAATGGAGCATCATGGCTTGTTTGATGTCTGCGTTCTCTGTTCTGTTCCATTGATCTGTATGCCCGTTCTTGTGCCAGTACCAGGCCGTTTTCATTTTGGTGGCTTGGTAGTATAACTTGAAATCTGGTGTTGTGATTCCTCTGACTTTGTTTTTTTTCTCAAAAAAAAACAAAAAACCAGCAGCTATTCGGGGTCTTTTTTGATTCCATATAAATTTTTGATGTATTTGTTCTAGCTCTGTGAAAGATGACATTGGTATTTTAATGGGATTTCATTGACTGCAGATTGCCTTGGATACTAGGGACATTTTAATGATATTGATTCTACCAATCCACGAACACATTATATTCTTCCAGTCGGTTATATATTCTTCTACCTTTTTATTCCACGTCCTGTAGTTTTCCGAGTACAGATCTTTTGCCAGCTTGGTTAAGTTTATTCCTAAGTATCTTAATTTCCTTTGCTGCCAAGGTAAATGGGATTGTTTGTTTAGTTTCTCTTTCTGAGAATTCATTGTTCTCAGGTGGTGTTTAAACAAACCATCGACTTTTGGGTATTGATTTTGTATCCTGCTACATTGCCAAATTCATTGATTAAATCTAAGAGTGTTTTGGTGGAGTCTTTAGGGTTTTCTGTGTACAATATCATGTCTTCTGTGAATAATGAGAGTTATACTTCCTCCTTTGCAACTTGAATGCTTTTTAAAAATATATATTTTATTGATTTTTTTACAGAGAGAAAGGGAGAGGGACAGAGAGTTAGAAACATCAACGGGAGAGAAACATCGATTAGCTGCTTCCTGCACACCCCAAACTAGGGTTGTGCCCGCAACCAAGGTACATGCCCTTGACCGGAATCGAACTTGGGACCCTTGAGTCCGCAGGCCGACGCTCTATCCACTGAGCCAAACCAGTTAGGGGCTGCTTTTTATTTCTTCCGCTTGTCTGAACGCTGTGACTAGGACTTCCAGTACTATGTTGATTAAGAGTAGTGGAAGTGGACCTCCCTGTCTTGTTCCAGGTCAATTTGAACCACGCTTTGATTGTAAATTTTTTTTTGCCCATTATTATGATGTTGGCTGTAGGTTTGTCATATATGGCCTCTATCATGTTGAGATATGCTCTCTCTATTCCCACTTTGCTGAGAGTTTTTATCAAAACTGGGTGTTGGATTTTGTCAAATGCCTTTTCTGCGTCTATTGATATGATCATGTGAGTTTAGTCTTTCAATTTGTTTATGTGATGTATCACGTTTATTGATTTGGGAATATTGTACCAGCCTGGAATAAATCCCAGTTGGTCATGGTGTATGATCTTTTTAAGATATTGCTGGATGCGATTTGCTAATATTTTGTGGAGGATTTTAGCATCTATGTTCGTGAGGGATAATGGCCTGTAATTCTCTTTCTTTGTAGTGTCTTTATCTGCTTTTGGAATTAGAATAATGCTGGCCTCATAATAAGAGTTTAGAAGTGTTCCTTCCTCTTGAATTTTCTGAAATAGTTTGAGGAGTAAAGCTGTTAGTTCTTCTTTGAATGTTTGGTGAAACTCCCCTGTGAAGCCGTCCAGACCTGGGCTTTTCTTTTGCTGGGAGGGTTTTTTGTTTTTGTTTTTTATTGATTTTTTGCAAAGAGGAAGGGAGAGGGATAGAGTGTTAGAAACATCAATGAGAGAGAAACATCAATCAGCTGCCTCCTGTATATCCCTTACTGGGGATGTGCTCGCAACCAAGGTACATGCCTTTGACCGGAATCGAACCTGGGATCCTTTAGTCCGCAGGCCAATGCTCTATCCACTGAGCCAAACCGGTTAGGGCTGCTGGGAGTTTTTTGATTACTGCTTCTATTTCATCAGTTGTTATTGGCCTCTTCAGGTTTTCTGATTCCTTTTGATTCAGTTTTAGGAGATTGTATTTTTCTAGGAATTTGTCCATTTCATTCACATTGTCGAGCTTGTTGGCATATAGTTGTTCAGAGTATTTTCTTATAATCCTTTGTATTTCTGTGGTGTCGTTGGTTACTTCTCCACTTCCTTTTCTGGTTTTACTTATTTAGGTCCTCTCTCTTTGTTTCTTTTTTTTTTAACTTTTAAATCTTTATTGTTCATATTATTACAGATGTTCCTCTTTTTTCTCCCCCCATAGCTCCTCTCCACCCGGTTCCCACCCCACTCTAGGCCTTCCCCCTCACCCCACACTGACTTCATCTATAGGTGTAAGCTCTTTGTCCAATCTTCTCCGGCACCCCCCCCACACCCCCCCGAATTGTCAGTCTGCTCCCTTTCCATGCCTGTGATTCTGTTACATTCACCGGTTTGTTCTGTTCATCAGGTTTTTTTATTCATTTGATTTTTAGGTTCACTTGTTGATAAATATGTATTTGTTGTCACTTTGTTGTTCATAATTTTTTATCTTTACCTTTTTCTTCTTCTTCCTCTTCTTAAAGAATACCCTTCAGCATTTCATATAACACTGGTTTGGTGGTGATGAACTCCTTTCCTTTAGCTTTTTCTTGTCTGTGAAGCTCTTTATCTGACCTTCAATTCTAAATGAGAGCTTTGCTAGGTAGAGTAAGCTTGGTTCTAGGCACTTGCTATTCACCACTTTGTATATTTCTTGCCACTCTGGCCTGCATAGTTTCTGTTGAGAAATCAGCTGACAGTCATATGGGTACTCCCCTTGTAGGTAACTAACTGTTTTTCTCTTGCTGCTTATAAAATGCTCTCTTTGTCTTTTGCCCTTGGCATTTTAATTATGATGTGTCTGTGTTTGGGTTCTTCTTGCTTGGGGTTCTCTGTGCCTCCTGAATGTGTGTGACTTTTTCCTCTACCAGATTATGGAAGTTTTCTTCCATTAGTTCTTCAAACAAGTTCACTTCTCCCTTTCTGCCTATTCTGGCCCACCTGCTATTCTAATATTGTTACATTTCACGTTGTTTCACAGCTCCGTTAAGCTATTCTCATGTTTTTAAATTGATTTTTCTTCTTGGTTCTCTGATTGAGTGATATTTTCAATTCTGTCTTGTAATTCACAGATTTGATCCTCAGTTTCCCCTAATCTGCAGTGTATTCCTTCCTATTGTTATTAGTGTTATATCGTTCTTTATTTCCAACTCTTCTTTTTTTCATAGTTACTATATCATTTTTCATACTGTTGAGCATCTTTAACATCATACTCTGAACTCCGTTATAGATAAATTTCTTATCTCTGCTTCATTTATTTCTTTTTCTGGAGAATTCTCTTGTTGTTTCATTTGGGGGTTGTTTTGTTGTCTCCTCATTTTGGCTATCTTTTTGGGTTTGGACTATATGTTAGGTAAATCCTCTACGCTTCTCAAACTTCAGTGCAGGACAGTGTCAAATGCTGTTTCTGACTAATTAGATCAAGCAAAGACTCAGTCTCCAGAGACCACCTCTACCTACACACTGATAGGCTTCAGGCTTGAATTGTCCCGCCAGAGAATGGTCTGGAGTTATGGCGAGTTTTTCTCAACAGGGTGGGGCAGTTGCTTCTGCCTGGAGGCTAATTGTAATTTTTAGTCTCCTATGTGGCCTCAGGGCAAGGTGATTTCCAGTAGTGTGTGTCAACTGCCTTCCCTCCAGACAAGGCAAATGTCTATGTGGGAAAGATGCTCTCTGCTGTGTGAGGGAATGAAACTGGGGATGTCTGCCCAGGAATCTGGGGTTGTCTTTTCTGATCTCTACCCTCTGAGTTCCCAATCCTGGCTTCTGCTTACACAGCTCCTGTCTGCTCTGCCCTCCCTCTCCTGGAGCACAAGGTGGTTGGCTGGAAGGGAATTTTGTGCACTGGCCGTTTAGATGGTGGCTTAATTTGCAGCTATCACTCCCTGAGAAACAGCAGCTACATTGCTTTTCACATCCAGATGTTACATGGGTACCCTTCTCAGTTGTGCTCTTTGCTGGGGTGCCCAGCTTGGGGATTAAATCCCAGAGTTCTCTATGGCAACCCTCCACAACTGAGATATCTCTCTAGAGCTTCAATTGCTGTCTTTGGATGCAGTGCCAGCCCTTCCCACCTCTGCCCCGCCTACCAGTTTCTATGGGGTCTCCACTTTCAGTCCTCGGGTATCAGGGTTCTCTGCAGCAAATCTTCCATTGATTATTCAGGAAGTTTTTCTATATATTAGTTGTACTTGCAGTTTGTTCCCGGGAGCATGTCCGTGCAATATCATCTTACTCTGCTGCCATTTTTAATCACCCCAATTTGTACTTCTTAACCATTTCAGCCACCCACCAAACCTTTTCCCCTTTGGCAACCAACCACCAGTCTGATCTCTAGAGTATTCCTATTTTGTTTATTTATTGATTTATTTCTTTAGATTTCACTTGTAAGTGGAATCATATGATAATTATCTTTCTCTCTGACTTATTTCACTGTGTTAAACCTCTAAGTCCATCCATGCTGTTGCAAAAGGTAAGGTTTCATTATTTACTGCGGCCAAGTAATATTCTTCTTTATCCACTTGTCTATTGATAGGCACTTGGGTTTCTTCCATATATTGGCTATTGTAAATAACGCTGCAATGAACATATATTCTTTTGAATTAGTTTTTTGTTTTTTTTTTGGGTATTTACCCAGAAGTGGAATTGCTGAGTCATAAGGCAGTTCCATTTTTAATTTTTTGAGGAACCTTCATACTGTTTTTCCATAGTAGCTTCACCAATCTTCATTCTCACCTATAGTGCATGAAGGTTCCCTTTTCTCCACAACCTCAGTAGCACTTTTTTGTTGATTTATTGATGATAGCCATTCTGACAGGTATGAGTTGATAGCTCATTTTGTTTTTTCCTTGTAATCTTCAACCAAGGATTTGTTTATTGATTTGAAAGAAAGAGAGAAAGAAATTCATCAGGTGCCTCCGGACCATCAACTGGGGATCGAACCCACAACCAAGGTATGTGCCCAGACCATAATTGAAACTGCACCCTTTTGGTAATGATGCTCCAATCAATGTAAACAATTGTAGTTTTAATTTGTATTTCTCTGATTAATAGTGACACTGAATATCTTTTCATATGTCTGTTGGCCATCTGTAATGTACGTCCTTTTTTGAGATGTAACTGTTCAGGTGTTTTTTAATTGGATTGTTTGTTTTGTTGGTGTTGACTTGTGTGAATTCTTCATAAGTTTTGGATATTAACCCCTTATCAAGTGTATCATTGCTGAATATGTTTTCCCATTCTGTAGGATGTCTTTTCATTTTGTGGACGGTTTCCTTTGCCCAGCAAAATCTTTTTAGTTTGAGGTGGTTTTATTGGTTTATTTTTTCTTTTGTTTGTCTTGCTCAAGGGGACATGTCATAAAAATATTAAGAGAAATATTAAGAGATTTTACTGTAGTAGTTTTACATTTAAGTCTTTAATCCACTTGAGTTAATTCTTATAAGTTTGATATCAGGTAATATGGTATCTCTGACTTTGTTCTTTGTCAAGATAGTTATGGCTATTTGGTGTCTTTTGTGGATTCATACGAAATATTGGATTACTTGTTCTATTCCTGTGAAAACGTCATTAGTATTTTGATAGGAATTGCACTGAATGTATAGATCACCTTGGGTTGTATGGACATTTTAATTATGTTAATTCTTCTTATTTAGGAGTATGGTATTTGCTTCCATTTATTTGTATCTTCTTCAATTTCTTTCTTCACTGTCTTAAAATTTTCTGAATACAGGTCTTGTACCTCCTTGGTTAAATATATTCCTAGGTAATTTATTTTTTTATGCTGAATCCATTATACTCTTATGGGACTACTATCCTATATGAGGTCCATTGTTGACCATAAGTTATGTGGCTCATGACTGTATTAACACATTGCGGACCCGTAGTTTTATTGCTAGCTTTACCCAGTGGCCAGGTAAGTTTCTATTGAACGAGTACAAAAAACATGTTTTACAAAGTATCATATTTTCAAAAGATATTACATGTAATAAATAACTTCAAAATGCAATGGGCATTTAATTTTAAGGCATGCCTTTAACATTTACTAGTATGTAAAACACTGTGTCATAAGAAAACACCAGAATGCTCATGATCTACCTGCAACGTGTTAAGTTTTGCTTTTGGTGATGTGACTTTACACAAGTGATTCATTGTGCACCCGTCGTCCCCTTTTTTAATAGAACAGACTCAGAGTTTGAATTGTTTATTATTTTCCCATAGTCAATGAATGGCTGTCTTTAAAAGTGTATTTTGTATGTGTGTATTTCCAGGTAGCTAATAACCACCTGGAAGTAATTTGTATCAAAGCAAGTATTCCTGTCCTGACCGGTTTGGCTCAGTGGATAGAGCTTCGGCCTTCGAACTGAAAGGTCCCAGGTTTCAGTCAAGGGCATGTACCATGGTTGCAGGCACATCCCCAGTGGCGGGTGTGCAGGAGGCAGCTGATCGATGTTTCTCTATCATTGATGTTTCTGACTCTCTGTCCCACTCCCTTCCTCTCTGTAAAAAATCAATAAAATATATTTTTTAATAAAAGCAAGTATTCCTGACACAAGTCCTTCTCAGAGAAATAAAATACTTTATTGTTACACTAGGGGCCCACTGAATGAATTTGTGGACCTTGAAAGGAACTGTGAGCTGCGAGGTTCCTGTGGCACAGGGGTGGGTCTTGGCCTATACTCTGCGCCCCCACCCAGGCCCTCCCTCGACAGCCCCCCCCCGGTCCCCTGTCTGCCAGTAGCCCTGCTCCTGCCGCCACCTCTCCCATGGGCTGATGGTGCTGGTCCCGTTCGCACCCGCCCCTTGGTGGTCAGCTGCTCATTATAGCGACTGGTTTTTCGGTTGTTTGGTTCTTCTGCCGTTTGGTCTATTTGCATATTAGGGTTTTATATACATAGATTGCATGTATTAAATTATTGTTTGGCCTGTTTTCTCCCAGTGTGGGTAGAAATATTTTAAGGTCTATTATTTTGAGTGAGTCAAATGGATTTTTAGAGCTTAGACTAGAGGTGATGAAATATGATGAATAGTTTATAAAACAAATTCTTGCCATGGGAACAATAATTAATAAGCATCTTTTTTTAATGCAATAATAGATACTTATGGATTTTCTTGTTCAGCTAGCAAAGTGCCTGCTCACATCCCCTATGGAGGGAGCCTTTACAGCGAGAGAAGCTACCGCCCTGGAGAGCTGGGGAAGCAAGTGCACCTGTGGGAGGGGGTGATGCCCCTTCCGAGGTTTTAGTTGTGGTCCCCCTGGGCCTGTTTCTAGGCATCGGGTGAAGTTTTGCATCAGAGTGTAGGTGCGCATTGAGAAAATCTGTGAAAGTCAGGAGTGTGTGTCCTGGGTTAGGGACTGTGAAATTGGGAGTTCATTTGGGTCAGAACCTTACACTGAATCCAGCTGAGCATCCCCTCACTGTGAGCTGAAGCCTGAGAGGGAGCACGTCTGTTGGCGGAGGCATGGTGGGAGCAGCACCTTAGACCCATGGGGTTGGACTGGATCTGGGTTCAGCAACATAGGTGCTTGAATTCTGGCTGGGAATGAATTCAGAGCCAAGACTCAAACTATAAGAGAACATTTATTTGGGAAATCACAGAAGTAGAAGAAGAAATTCTTCAAGGAATGGAAATTCATAGAAGGAACAAGTTAAAGAGGTAATGGAAGGGCCCTTGGCTCTTAGAAGTGAGAAAGGTAGCTGTTACATGCCTGGAGGAATGGGAGGATGAAGAAAGGTTGGGACATGCTCCCAGGAAGGAGAGAGTGCTGGGTTCTCTGTCCTAAGGCTTTAGGGCGGAGATTTTAAGGGAGGTCCCAGGGAAAATCTCAGAATATTCAGCAGCTTTCCAGATGTGTCCCTTATGGCTGGGTCTCCACCGATTGATGGGTTCTGGCCAGGGCACAGGTCATCTTTCAATGCAGCTGGTCCTGAGGTCAGCTCTGGCATCGCTTTTCTGGTTTTGCTGCTTTTCTGGGCCCGCAGCTAAAATAGAACTGTGGCCTAGAGGTTATTTCTAGGAGGAAAAGGTCCGGGGATCCAAACTGCATGACCAGCAATATATTACGGGATGAAATGTCACCCTGGCGATGACGTCGCAGCCTACAGTTGTCTGTTGCTAGGCATGACCTTCTGCCCCTGGCCCATTCTCTTTGCTCTGCTCATGTCTGTCTAACTGCCCACTACATTTCCATTATTCCCCAGGGAGAGGAGGTATTGGAGCTCCCAGACTTCATTCCTGGGGTGGCTGCTCAGGTGTCCCTCCTCCGCTTCCCCAGGGACTGTAACACTCCAGGGTTCTGTCTCAGCTGGGATAATCTCGGATGTGGAACCTTTTGAAAGTGGATTTCCTTCTGTCTTGTGGGAAGCAGGCTGCTCATCTGAGCTGAATCCAATGGATGTGTTTCTTTCCTTCAGGTCCTTTATCCACTGACTAGGGAAGCCCTTTCACTCTAGTTTCCCTGAGAATGAAAATGTCCATTGATTGAATGTACCAGGTAGGAAAAAAAGAGAGAGAAATATTGATACTTCCCAGCAGAGTTGCTCAGTGGATGAGTGTCAACCTAGGGAGCAGGAGGTCACTGATCCATTCAGGTCAGGGCACATGCCAGAGTTGCATGCTTGATCCCCAGTAAGGCGCATGCTGGAGGAAGCCGATCAGTGATTCTCTCATCACGGATGTTTCTCTCTATCTTCCTCTCTTTTCCTCTCTCAAATATATTTATTTATTTATTCGTGTGTGTGTGTGTGTGTGTGTGTGTGTGTGTGTGTATGACAGAGAGATAGAGAGAGAGATATATATAGCCCTGGCTAGTTTACCTGAGTGGATAGAGCATCTACCTGTGAATCGACATGTCCCAGGTTTGTTTCTGAACAAGGGCGCATACTTGGTTGCAGACTCCTTCCTGGCCCAGGCCCTGGTCTTGCCATGTGCAGGAGGCAGCCAATCGATGTGTTTCTCCTACATAGATATTTATCTCTGTGTTTCCCTCTCTCTTCCACTCTCTCTAAAAATAAGTGGAAAAATATCCTCAGGTGAGCATTAAAGAGAGAGAGAGGGAGTGAGAGAAGATGAATAAAGCAAGGAAATTTATGAAAGCAAACAGATTTTTCTTTTCCCTTTTATGCAAGAGAAACTCCAAATGTGAAATGAATGTATTTAAGTTTTCAGGCACATTTTAATTTTATAAAATATATTTTTATTGCTCTAATTGGTTTGACTCAAGTGGATAGAGCGTCAGCCTGCGGACTGAAAGGTCCCAGGTTCGCTCCGGTCAAGGGCATGTACCTTGGTTGCGGGCACATCCCCAGTAGGGGGTGAGCAGGAGGCAGCTGATTAATGTTTCTCTTTCATCGATGTTTCTAACTCTCTATCCCTCTCCCTTCCTCTCTGTAAAAAAATCAATAATATATATATATATATATGTATGTAATTTCAGAGAGGAAGGGAGAAGGAGAAAGAAATAGAAATATCAATCATGAAAGAGAATAATCCATAGACTGCATCCTGCCACCCCCCTCCCCACTGGGGATAGAAACTGCAACTGGTCATCTGCCCGGAACAGAGATGAAACTGTGACCTCCTGGTTCATAGGTGGATGCTCCAACATTGAGCCATGCGGTTCAGGCAAACTATGCATTTTTTCATGGTTGCCTGCTGACAGCTTGAGCCTCAGCCGCTCTTGTCCCTATTGCCTCGCACTTGAACAAGCTGATAAGAAAGCCTGGGTCATGTCTCCTATAGAGCAGGCAGGTGATTCCAACCACAGAATCCCTGCCTGTGCAGAACTCTTGCCCCGGACCCATCTTCGAAGCCCCACATGACCACACCAGGCTCTATTTCTGGCTCTGAAGCCAGGTCTCAGCTGCTTGAGAGGCCAGCCCGGCCCTCCTTTGAGACCTCTATGTGAGTCCTAAGGCTTGTCCTGCTCTCCTGGTGTGGGTGTGAGGGGTGTGACACATGAGCATCACTCACATCCACACCTCTGCAGATGACCCTTTGAACTTGCTGCCAGGAATAGCACATGCCAACATTACCAGCCATGTGGGTCTGACTTCTGTTTCTCAAACTTGCTGACCTGTGGGAGCTTTGCTGTCCCATGTGGCATTGGTGAGCCTGTTGTGCCTCACTTCTATGTACCAGAGTTGGAGCTTTCATGCATTTCTAGGCAACTGGCAGGCAGAGTATGGAACTGGGCCCTCTTGAAAGTGGTCCTGGAATCATTTGCTCTGGCTCTGCCACTTAAATGTGTGACCAAATAGAGCAGGCTAATTTTTAAGTTGATGATATTGTATGGCCCATGAATGTTGTTAGAACTATCCAGATGGCCCTTGGCAGAAAAAAGGTTCCCAGCCTCTGCTCTATCTATCTATATAATAGAGGAATATGCTCATTAGCTGGGACACCGTAACGTCACTACAGGGCATCTGGCCACAGATCCCCAGCTTAACGGAGACTGTCTCTAAGGCCGCCCAGAGGCCACGTGCCTGGGCCGCAGGGTGCCCAGACCCGGTGCCCATTCAAGACATGAAACAGAGAGGAGGTGCGAGAGGAAATCCAGAGAATGGGATGTGGGGGTTCAAGACTCAGTTCCTTTGGGCTTTGTCCTTCTTGGCCTTGGTCCTTTTCTTTCAGGCCTGGAGCACAAACCCAGCAGGAGAGAGGAATGGATGAAGGGCGAATGTGGAAGAAAGGTGTCCTAGGTGAGGTTGGAGATCTAGCAGCTGCGAGAGGCCGGGCTGTGGGGCTGCCTGAGGAGCGGCTCCCTGGCAAGCTCCACGGCTTCGGCAAAGTGGACGGCCAGGAGGCGGGAGATCCAAGGGCCGCAGAGTGGCACTGAGACAGGGTGTACCGGAGGGGGCACAGGCTGGGGCAGGGGGCAGGCAGGCGGGGATCCACATAATTGAAGATGACAAAGGCACTTGTTTTCCCTGGGCCTGATTTCTCTTTAAATTCCTACCTACTTGTTCCTAGAGATCAAGGTCTAATGTTCCAGCATCAGGGAAGCAAGGGTTATAAGTTATAATAGTCTCCAAAAGGCCCTTTAATTGTTACCTTATAACTGAGGCATCATTTGCTTTTAACAACTGTTTAAGCCAGGGGTCCTCAAACTTTTTAAACAGGGGGCCAGTTCACTGTCCCTCAGACCATTGGAGGGCCGGACTATAGTTTAAAAAAAAACTATGAATAAATTCCTATGCACACTGCACCTATCTTATTTTGAAGTAAAAAAACAAAACGGGAACAAATACAATATTTGTATTTGCATGTGGCCCGCGGGCCGTAGTTTGAGGACTCTTGGTTAAGCACTGTTATATATTGTTGCCATCTGTGCTGCAACCAGCAGGGCCATCAGGGGCCCTGCTCCCAGGCGCATTGGCCTGGTGCCGCCCGCTCGTCGGCACCGCCGCCCACCATTAGCGCCCGTCTCCATTGGTGGGGCGACTGGCGGGTTTTCAGGGCACCCACTCACATCCACCTTGGACAGGCGCAGACCACTCACCTACTGCACCATCTCCACTGAGCCAAACCGGTTAGGGCCCTACTGCACCATCTCATAGCAGTCCCGCTCTCATCAGGGCCCATCGAGGCCAGTACCACCTCCACTGCCGCCTGCTACTAGTGCGGCATAGCTGACACCCACCATGTTTTGTGCTGCCCCCTGGTGGTCAGCGCACATCATAGCAAGCCATGGAACTCCCGGTCAGTCAAACTCTCAGGGACAATTTCCATATTAGCCTTTTATAATACAGGATACTACCTTTACTTTATTGTGTGTTCTTGCCTCCTTTGTCAAGAATTCTGTGACCATAAATGAATGGGTTTATATCTGGATTCTCTGTTCCATTCCACTGCTTTATATGCTTTTTAGGCCAGGACCATGCTGTTTTGATTATTATGGCCTTGTAGTACATTTGGATATTAGGTAGTGTGATTCATCCACATTTGTTCTTCTTTCTCAAGATTGCTGTTGCTATTCACGGTGTTTTGTGGTCTATGTAAAATTTTTGAATATTTATTCTAGTTATGTGATATTCGTCATGGGTGTCTTGATAGGAATTGCATTGAAGCTATAGATTGCTTTGAGTAGTATGGATATTTTAATTATATTAATTTTTCCTCTCCATAAACACCATGTAATTTATATTCCAATTACAGTTTACATTTAATCTTATTTTGTATTAGTTTCCGGTGAAACTAATTTCAACATGAAAACATTGCAGATTTCAATAAAGGCCCTTGGACATGCCAAGTCTTAAATTGTTCCTCAAGGTCTAGGCCGTGGTTATAGTGTCACAATTCTGCCATAAAGACTTCTTTTGAGTGTGATCTTATGATTTCAATATACGTGTTTATGTGTCCTAAAAACCAGTATGAAGTAACCCTGAGGCTCATGAGTAGAGGACTTTTGTAGTGAGCTAAGTTGCCCTGTCTTTCTCATGCCTGAGCTCTAACTTTAACATCCTATCTCCATGAAATGAGAGAGGCAAAAGAAGGTCAAACTGAGTTACTAACAAATACTATAAAAACAAATGATCATCTATACTCCTCCATGAGAATATTCTCATTCATTCAGGTGTATCTGATGACTTCTAATAATCTGGAGTGCTTCAGGACAATATGGCCAAGTACATTGTGTTCTAATTTGAATTTCCACACACCGCCTGGCCTCTCCTGTTTGGTGATGAGAATAGAAGAGCAAGCTACCAAGCCTTTATTGTATTCACAGTCACTAAAACTTTATGCAGACATGACAGTATGTTTCATGGACTGCTGCATCAAATGGTGGTTATAATGGAGATGAGTTTTCTCACAAGGAATCAATGGGCTTAAGACAGAAGTATTTTAATGTATTAATATAAAAGTTGTGCAAGCTGTTCTTTACCCTGACATTAGAGAGCAATGAAGACTTGAAGTGATCACAGTAAAATGATATCAATAAATTCCATGTGCTCTTGAGGATGTGAATGTGGCAAATTAATAATAGTCTTACAATCAAGTGATACACTAAATGTTGGTGACCACGTATTCTGTGTGAACGTGCTATGAATTATGTATAGGTCCCTAGTGTTGTTTGTCTCATCCATTCTCCTATATGCATATATGGGATATTTTAGGACTCAGTGGCCTTTGAGGATGTTAATGTGGAGTTCACCATGGATGAGTGGGCTTTCCTGGATCCGACGTGGAAGAAACTCTACACAGATGTGATGCTGGAAACCTTCTGGAACCTGGCATCAGTAGGTAGGTATCATAAATTCTTTTTTTTAATACATTTTTATTGATTTTAGAGAGAAAGTAGAGGGAGAGAATGAGAGAAAAATCAATGACGAGACAGAATCACTGATTGGGTACCTTGTGCGTGCCTCACACTGGGGATCTAGCGTGCAAACCGGTCCTACTGGGAATTGACCTGTGACCTCCCGGTTCATACCGGTTCATAGGTTGACGGTCAACCACAGAGCGACTCTGGCCTGCAACAATTTAGTACTTATTTATTCAATTAGAAAACTAGCCCTAACTGGTTTGGCTCAGTGTATAGATCGTTGGCCTGTGGACCGAAAGGTTCCAGGTTCAGTTCCGGTCAACGGCATGTACCTGGGTTGTGGACACATCCCCAGTAGGAGGTGTGCAGGAAGCAGCTCATCAATGTTTCTAACTCTCTATCCCTATCTCTTCCTCTCTGTAAAAAGTCAATAAAATATATTTTTTATAAACAAGAAAAGAAAACTAGTGTTGCTTGCTCATCAGTGCTGTTTCAAGAACTGAAATATGGAAAGGAAATACATTGGTACTTAAACCAGGAATGATCACAGCTCATTGTGTACTTAAAATCTAACCAGTTTTTATATTCTTTAATAGTTTATAATGGTTTTTCTAGCATGTGTTTTAGAAGAACAGTGTGACGACCATGATACTGAAGATCAATATGAAAATCATGGGATGAATTTTAGGTGAGTTGCATTGACATGAAAAAGCATTAAGAGCATCTCTGTGTGTGTGTGTGTTTGTGTGTGTGTGTGTGTGTAATATATTTTTATATATTTATTTTTTTATTTTGTGTTTAATTTTTTAAATTTTACTTCAGAGAGGTAGGAAGAGGGAGAAAGACAAAGAAACATCAATGATGAGAGAGAATTATTTTTTTTAAATATATTTTATTGATTTTTTACAGAGAGGAAGGGAGAGAGATAGAGAGTTAGAAACATTGATGAGAGAGAAACATCGATCAGCTGCTTCCTGCACACCCCCTACTGGGGATGTGCCCACAACCAAGGTACATGCCCTTGACCAGAATCAAACCTGGGACCTTTCAGTCCGCAGGCCGACGCTCTATCCACCGAGCCAAACCGGCTAGGGCAGAGAGAGAATTATTGATAGCTGCCTCCTGAATGCCTTGCATTCAGAATCAAGAACCAGGGCATGAGCCCTGACCAGAAATTGAACTATGACCACCGGGTTCAGAGGTCAGTGAGCCTCTCTGGTGGTGCAAAAATATGTTTTTATTGATTTTAGAGTATGGAGGTGAGAGGGAGAGATATAAAAATCAATTGACTGCCTCCTGCATGCCCCGTACTGGGTTTAATAAGTCTGTAGTCTGGCCATGTTCCCTTTTAGGGAAATGAACCAGCAAGCCCCTGGTGCATGGCTCTATCCCAGTGATTTCCAAAGTGGGCGCTACCGCCCCCGGTGGGCCCTGCAGCGATCCAGGGGGCGGTGATGGCCACAGGTGCATTTGGGGGCAATGAGTAACTGCTATTAAAATTTTAAAAAAATTAATTTCCAGGGGCTGAGTAATATTTTTTCTGGAAAGGGGGCGGTAGGCCAAATAAGTTTGGGAACCACTGCTCTATCCTGAACCACTGAGGCAAATGGGCCTGGTCCACCAAAGAATCTTTAAAACAGGTAATCCAATGGTAACCGCCCAGTTTTAAATAAATATATTGGTTCTTAGAATTATCTCATCCAAATGTTTTTTCTGAAATATGGCCTAGATGTTTAATGTATAACAATAATAGCACTTGGAAAAAAATACATCAGTACCATTAATCAATATAAGTGTTTTCATAACATCTGTGATCCAGCCTATTTCAGAGGTTTGGGATATCCACTTTCAAAACTTGGAATGTTCAGAAACCCCACTCTTTCTTTGAAAATGGTTAAAAATGTCATTGTCATGCTAATAATAAATATTAAATTGTTAACATAGTATTAATAATATGCTTCTGATTTTTACAGCAGTCATATGGTAGTGAGACTCTGTACAAGGAAGGATGGTAGTCAATGCAGAGAAAACTTCAGCCAGATTCCAAATCATAACGAAAAGACAGAAACTCCTACTGAAATGAAACAACCTAAATCCAGGTTGTGTAGGCAAATATTCACGCATTATTTATCGTTGAATAACCACCTGAGCTCTCATATTGGACCCAAACTATACCTGTGTCAGGAATATGAAGAAAACCCTTATAAATGTAAGGAAACTGAGAAAGCTTTTAAGCATCATCAACATATTGGAAGCCATGAAGGCATTCTCAGTGGGAAAGCTTTCCAGTATTTAACTTCCCTTAGAAATTATGAAAGAACACATATTGCTGGGAATCCGTATGAGTGTGTGCAATGTGGGAAAGGCTTTAGTCGTCTCATTGCCTTTAAACTTCACAAAAACACTCATACCGGAGAGAAACCACATCAAAGTAAGCAACGTGGCAAAGCTTTCAGTTCTTCCAAGTACTCTGGAGAAAATGAAAGAACACACACTGCAGAAAAGCCCTATCAATGTCAGAAATCTGGAAAAGCTTTCAGTTCCACTTCTCTTAGAAATCAGGAAAGAACACACACTGGTGAGAAACCTTATGAATCTGGGAACATCTTCAGTTGGCTCAGCTCTCTTGAAAAATATAAAAGAAGTTATGCCGGAAAGAAGCCTCATGAATGTAAGGAATGTGGTAAAACATTCCGTCGTTGCTATGCCCTTATAATTCATCAAAGAATGCATACTGGGGAAAAACCATATGAATGTAAGCTTTGTGATAAAGTTTTCTCTTATCCAACTTCCCTCCAAAATCATAAAAGAACTCATACCGGGGAAAAACCCTATGGTTGTAAGCAATGTGGAAAAGCCTTCAGTTGTCCAAAGTCTTATCGAGAGCATCAACGGACACAATGTGGAGAAAAGCCCTATGAATGTAAGCAATGTGGGAAAGCTTTCATATTTTCCACTTCTCTTCGAAATCATGAAAGAATGCATACTGAGAAGAAACCCTATAAATGTAAGCAATGTGGGAAAATATTTAGTTTGTACAGCTCTCTTGGATATCATAAAAGAATTCATGATGGAAAGAAGCCTCATGAGTGTAAGGAATGTGGTAAAAGATTCCATCATCCCTTTTCCCTTAAAAATCATGAAAGAACTCATACTCGGGTCAAACACTATGAATGTAAGCATTGTGGAAAAGGTTTCTATTATCAATCTTCTCTCCAAGATCATGAAAGAAGTCATACTGGGGAAAAACCCTATAAATGTAAGGTTTGTGGTAAAGTTTTCTCTTATTCAACTTCCCTTCAATATCACGAAAGAATGCATACTGGGGAAAAACCCTATCAATGTAAGGAATGTGGGAAATCCTTCATTTCCCCCAGCTCTCTTGGAAAACATAAAAGAAGTCATGATGGAAAGAAGCCTCATGAATGTAAGGAATGTGGTAAAACATTCTATGATCGATATTTCCTCCGATTTCATGAAAGTATTCATACTGGGGAAAAACGTTATGAATGTAAGCATTGTGGTAAAGCTTTCTCTTATCCATCTTCCCTCCGAATTCATGAAAGGACTCATAATAAGGAAAAACCCTATGCATGTAAGCAATGTGGGAAAGCTTTCAGATGTTCCAAATATCTTAGAAATCATGAAAGAATGCATACTGGGGAAAAATCATATGAATGTAAGCAATGTGGGAAAGCTTTCAGTACTTCCAGTTCTCTTGCAACACATAAAAGAAATCATGATGGAAAGAAGCCTCATGAATGTAAGGAATGTGGTAAAACATTCCTTTATCCCTCTTTGCTTAGAATTCATGAAAGAATGCATACTGGGGAAAAACCCTATGAATGTAACCATTGTGGTAAAGCTTTCTCTTATCCAACTTCCCTCCAATGTCATGAAAGAACTCATAATAAGGAAATACCCTATGAATGTAAGCAATGTGGGAAAGCCTTCAGTTCTCTCTCCTCTCTTGGAAAACATAAAAGAAGTCATGACAGAAAGAACCCTCATGAATGTAAGGAATGTGGTAAAACATTCCATGATTTATATCCCCTCCGACTTCATGAAAGTATTCATACTGGTGAAAAAACCTTAGGAATGTAATCATTGTGGTAAAGCTTTCTCTTATACAACTACCCTCAATGTCATGAAAGAATTCATAATAAGGAAAAACCCTATGAATGTAAGCAATGTGGGAAAGCCTTCATTCATTCCAGTTTCCTTGAAATTCACCTAAATACTCAAAGTGGAGAGAAATCATAATGAATGAAAGAATGCCCACTGAAAATAAGCCCTATCCTGTAAAGATTATAGAAAACCCTTTGACTATCCTAGTTCTTTTTTAAAAATATTTTTTATTGATTTTTACAGAGAGGAAGGGAGAGGGATAGAGAGTTAGAAACATCAATGAGAGAGAAACTTCAATCAGCTGCCTCCAGCACACCCCCTACTGGGGATGTGCCCGAAACCAAGGTACATGCCCTTGACTGGAATCGAACCTGGGAACCTTCAGTCTGCAGGCTGATGCTCTATCCACTGAGCCAAACCGGTTAGCGCTAGTTCATATATATATACTCACCTTAGGATATCTTAGGATATTTTTCCATCTAGACAGTGGAAGTTAGAGAGAAAGATAAAGAGCAATATTGATGTGAGAGAAAAACATCAATCGGTTGGCTCCTGCTCATGCCCAGACATGAAAGCACACACAGTGGAGAAAAGCTCTATGAATGTAAGGAATGTGGTGAATAGGCCCTACACACATATGTATTCTTTTTTAATTTTTCAATTGCACTTGAAATTCACTGTTATTTTAGATAGTAAGTATTAGCCATGTATTTGTGCTTACAGTTCACTATACAGTCCCATGTGAATTATTTTCATGGTTGGTTTTTGTGTTGCTTTTGGCTGGGAATTTTCCATGGGGTTCACATTAAGAAGAGAATATTTTAGTTTGTTTTTCTCACTCTTTACCCTACCAGCCAGAAATATCCTCAAAACTGCCAGCCACTGCTTTACTTCCTTTGATGTCCGGTGTAAGCTTTACAGTTGTTTAGAATTCAACATTAAAAATCCAGCATAGGTTGGCTTTTCCTGCAAGGCCATTGGTGCCCACCAGGCAACAAACGTAGGCTGTAATGGTTGTGGCAGTTTTCTGAAGGGTACGCACTGTTCTCTAGATCACATTTGCTTGAGGTCTAATTTGACTAGTAATCATCTCGTCCTATTGATACTATTACTAATGGGATTCAGATCCCACTGTGACAGCTGCCATGGTGCAGTGCCCAGGAGCCCCATGACAGTTTGCTCTTGTACCACCCTCTGCAGTGAGGGCTCTGAGCCAGTCCTTCCATGTGAGGATCGGCACTTTCCTCATTGCAGGCAGACTCTGATGTGTGCTGTCACTCAGAGCTGAGCCTAATCTCAATGTTTTCAGTTACCTTGGGTTGTATGTGATTAAAATTATGTGCATTTTTTCTCTCTAATCAATGCTTCTGTACTTTTTAAAGAAATATGAACTGTTTCCCAATCACTCTTATGCTAATAGCTGTTCCGTTTTATTGTTTCCTGAGGACATCTTTAACTATCCCATTGTAATTATGTATTTTCAGATCAACATGTTATCTTTTTCATTTAATCATATAATCTGAGTCACAATTATCATGTGTGTATAAATTCAAACATGTTTTCTCAGGGAAATTAATACTTTTTTATACTTATTTGGCACAGACTGCTTTCTTATTCGTTCAAAATATTAAAAGCTTCAATCATGTTTTGTTCTGTCCCTTCTAGCCAAATACCAACAAAATCACATCTATGGTAAAAGAGACATGGAATGGAATGAATACGAATAATAACAATGACCACAAACCATAAATAGCTGTAGGGTGTGACAGTAACAGCACACCGAAAGGGTTTGTTGTTGTATTTTGCCTTGTGATAGATCATGTATTTGCTATTGAGGGAAGCCAGACATTTTTCTGCATTGGATTCTGTGAGGAAATGAACTTAATTCTACATTGGGTGGTGAGGCTAATTTTTTTTTTAAATATATTTTATTGATTTCTTACAGAGAGGAAGGGAGAGGGATAGAGAGCTAGAAACATCGATGAGAGAGAAACATCGATCAGCTGCCTCCTGCACATCTCCCACTGGGGATGTGTCCGCAACCCAGGTACATGCCCTTGACCGGAATCGAACCTGGGACCCTTCAGTCCGCAGGCCGACGCTCTATCCACTGAACCAAACCGGTTTCGGCGAGGCTAATTTTTATTTAGAAGGCAGGAAAAAATAAAGTCATGCTAACCCTGAATTGTAGGAAACAAATCCTATTAGTGAAGAAAGGGGAGTTTTGTTATTTTTATTCTTTGGAAACCTGTTCTCTTTCATCAGGTATACAGACATGAATGCCTTTGCTTCTGTCTTGACTCATCGTGGTCATGGAGTAGCTCTGTGTGATGATGGACTTGTGTGACCTTTTCTTTTCCACAACATATATCTAGGCCTGGCAGGGAGTGCAAGGCCTTTAGCCAAGTGTCTGGAACAGCTTTTGCCTTTCTTGTTATCTAAATACTGAAATATTTCCTAGAGGGTATTGGATGCATTTCTGAAAAGTGATATATCTATAATTTCTAATCATTTACTCCTTGAATAGTTATCTCCTTTATGAATCAATTGAAATTCATAAATTTAGGGATATTGTCAAAGTATACAAACCAAGCAGGAAAACAAAGTCACAGTCTCACTTCCAAAGAAACTGTTCTTAGTGATAGAGTATGTCTTTCTTTTACTTTTTATTTTTAAATGTACTTTTATTGATTTCAGAGAGGAAGGGAAAGGGTGAGAGATAGAAACATCAATGATGAGAGAGAATCTTCCTGCATGCCCCCTACTGGGGATCAAGCCTGCAACCCGGGCATGTGCCCTTAAATGGAATCGAAGCTGGGACCCTTCAATGCACAGGCCTACTTGCTATACAGTGAGCCAAACCAGCTAGAGCCTTCTTTTACATTTTTTTTTTAAAAAAATTGATAGATGGAGAAACAGTACTCTGTTGTTCTAGTTTCTACATTCATTGGTTGATTTTTGTGTGTGACCTGGGATTTAACCTGCTACCTTGTTATGTTGGAATGATGCTGTAACCAACTGAGCTACCTGGCCAGGGCGAAAGACAACATGGTGATCCACTACATCTCATACTAGAAAAGGTAAACGTTTGGTCTGGGTGGTATGGCTTAGTGGTTTGAGTATCAACCTATGAACCAGTAGGTCATGGTTCGATTCCCAGTCAGGACACAAGCCTTGCTTGCAGACTCGATCCTCAGTAGGGGGCGTGCAGGAGTCAGCCAATCAATGATTATCTCTAGTCATTGAAGTTTCTATTTCTCCTTTTCGCTTCCTCTCTGAAATCAATAAAAAAACATTTAAATAAGAAAAGAAAACAGATAAAGGTTTAGAGGAACCTCTAACAAATCCATATAAACAGCCACCACGATTGTGCTCTTTTGAATTGATGGAATGTTTTCCATTGTCTTGGTGGTGTAACTGCATTCGTAAAAACTCATAATTGCTCTAGAAACTGTATGTGCAAATATTAAAAACAATGAAAAATAACAAAGTGATCCTAGCTGTGTTGCCTCAGTGGCAAGAACATCGTCCTGCAACTGAGGTGACCCGGGTCCAATTCTAGTCAAGGGCACATGCCCAAGTTGTAGGCTCCATCCTCAGGAGGCAGGATGCAGCAGGCAGTCGACAAATGATTTTCTGATCATATATGTTTCTTTCTATCCCTCTTTCATCTTCTCTGAAATCAATAAAAATCCTATATAATAAAGAGGTAATATGCAAATTAACCCTCACACTCTCACAAGATGGCTGTCTTCGACCAGGCCTGCAAGGGGTTAGTGAGGGATTATAAAATGACTGAACAGCAGGCTGCGTGGAACGACCAGGCTGGTGGGTCTGAGGGGTGACCAGGCCTCCGGGGGGGTCAGTAGGGGGAGACTAGGCCGACAGAGGGGGAGCAGTTGGGGGCAGCCAGGCCAGCAGAGGGAGGCAATTGGGAGTGACCAGTCTGGCAGTTAGGGGCAATTAGGCTGGCACACAGAATCAGTGAGGGGCTATCAGGCCGGTGGGGAGAGGGGCAGTTAGGGGTGACCAGGCAGGTAGGCAGGTGAATGATTAGGAGCCAGCGGTCCAGGATTGTGAGAGTGATGTCTGACTGCCGGTTTCAGGCCAAAACCGGCAGTCAGACATCCCCTGAAGGGTCCTGGATTGTAGAGGCTGCAGGCTGGACTGAGGACACCCCCCCCCCCTGCACAACTTTCATGCACTGGGCCTCTACTATATCAATCAATCAATCAATCAATCAATAAATAAATAAATAAATAAAATGGCAAAAGTATATCCTCTTGCTGGGAGGATGTTAAACTGTCCTGAACTTGGAGCACTACATGTGCAACACTTCCTTCTCCCACCTCAGGATTCTTATAAAGAACAGAGGTCTGGGGGAGGACACAACAGGATTGAATTTCAGGAAACACCCTCTCAGCCAACCTCCGCCCTCATTCACACAACTGCTGAGACAGTGACAGGCTCCTGGCCCCCACTTTTGAGGTGATGCCAGGGTTCTGGAGTCCTATTCAGGAAATGCTATGATCTGAAATGGGGAAACCAACTGGTCAGCACAGGTGAGGTCAGCCTGGGAATGTCCTAATCCAATCCTTGGGCATCAGCAGGTCTTGAGCCTGTTTCCAGCTCTTAAGTTTCCCATCTCAAGCCGACTCTGCCTGCTCTCTGGGTAACGTGTTTATAGGCAACGTCAGTCCGACTCTGGAAATTTTCTGTTGCCACCTCAGGTGACTGTGGTGAAACAGTGATAGAACCCAGAGCCCATGTCATGAGGAGCAGGCCCCTCACACACAGTGATTTCCACTGTTGCTTGACCATCACTCCTGTGCCAAGAAGCACGTTGCACAGGAGTCTCAAACCCACCAACAATGTGAAAAGGAGATGCCCCATGGGCTGAGGGAAATAACATCCCAGACAGGAACTCAGCACCCCTGTGGGATCCCCCCTCACCTCACTTGGCTCCCAGAATGCAGTTTAGCATCACACCTAATAAGGGGCTGAGAATGCCAAGTATTTTGCCTTCCCTGAAGTGAGCAGGCACAGGAGGTGGCTCCTGGTCTCCTTGCTGGAGCCCCGCCCCTGTTCTTGCAGGAAGAGTGAGAAATGAGCCCAAACTCCTCCCATGGTCTTGCTACAGCTTCCAGTGTTTTCCTGGGTCCACAAGGCCACCTTTCTGTGGTTCAGGGTCCACAGGCTACCACCCATCCCCATCAAGGGACATTCAGTGAGAGGCAGAGATGAAAGGCTGGGTGAGGACAGGCTCAGGGGGTCTGACCCAGGGAGGCCTGTGCACAGAGGTGACCTCAGGGAGGTGGTGGACACCTTGTCCATGAACCTGCAGCATAAGACTTAGCAGCTGAGTGAGAACTTTCGACCCTTTTTTGTCCTTGAGCTTCCAGTGGGGAAACAAAGTGAGGAAGGGCCCGTGCTTTATCTCAATTGAGATGATCCTGTAGTTTTGAGGTTTATTCTATTAACTGTATGTTACATTAATTCATTGTCAGATGCAAAACCAACCCTTCTTTCCTGGGTTAAATCTCACTTGGTGATGGTGTATAGGTTGTGTTATATATTGCTCAGTTCAGTTTGTTCGTATGTTGTTAAGGCTTTTGCATCTATAGTAGAAAGTGGTCTCTGTCCCTATCCAGTTTGGCTCAATGGGTAGAGGATCGGCCTTTGGACTGAAGGATCCTGGGTTCGATTCTGGTCAAGGGCACATGCCCGTGTTGTAGTCTTGATTCCCAGTGGTGCACATGCAGGAGGCATCTGATTATTGATTCTATCTCACCAGAGAATCATTGAAATTTTCTCTGTCTCCCTCTCTCATCATCTCTGAAACCAATTTAAAAAATTCTTTTTAAAGTGGTTTCTGTGTAATCCTAATAAATAAAAACCCTGGGTTTAGCCCTGACTGGTTTGGCTCAGTGGATAGAGCGTCGGCCTGTGGACTGAAAGGTCTCAGGTTCGATTCCGGCCAAGGGCATGTACCTTGGTTGTGGTTTCTGTGTAATCCTAATAAATAAAAACCCTGGGTTTAGCCCTGACTGGTTTGGCTCAGTGGATAGAGCGTCGGCCTGTGGAAATAACATCCCAGACAGGAACTCAGCACCCCTGTGGGATCCCCCCTCACCTCACCCTAGGGAGGTGTGCAGGAGGCAGCTGATCAATGTTCCTCTCTCATCGATGTTTCTAACTCTCTATCCCTCTCCATTCCTCTCTGTGAAAAATCAATAAAATATATATTTTTAAAAAAACAAAAATCCCTGGGTCCATCACATCCACAATGTCTGGAGGCTTGACCATCTGGAAGTCAGTCCTGCAGTTCCCATGAACCAGTACTGACTGCTGAGGGATCTGGGAATCAGGACCGGAGAGAGGCCTGAAGAGAGAGGCAGGGTCTGATCTGTAGCCTCTGTGGCAGCTGTTGATCAGCACTTGCCTCTCATTCTCTCTGGGCCTGGCCAGCAGCCACTCGTCCATTTCTCTCCAGGCCTCCACCATGGCTGCTGATCAGCCTCACCTTTCTGATTAGTCTCAGAGATGCTAACTGGCATAGAAACTGACCAATCAGAACCAAATCTGGGTGAAGTGTGAGGAGCCAATGGCTGCCTAGGAGGTGGAGCTTTTAATGCTGACTGGCATAGAAACCTACCAATGAGAACCAAATCTGGGTGAACTGTGAGGAGCCAATGGCTGCCTAGGAGTTGGAGCTTTTCACACTGACTGGCATAGAAAGTGACCAATCAGAACCAAATTGGACAGCAGAAGAGGGCAGTTGGGGGCAAGATCAGGCCGGCAGGGAGGGAAGTTGGGGGGGGGACCAAGCTTGCAGGGAGGCAGTGGGGCAACAAATGGACTGGGGGGGCAGTTGGGGCCATCAGCTGGCAGGGGAGGCA
>NW_005871510.1:490596-499739 GCF_000147115.1 Myotis lucifugus
TCAGCAGGGGAGGGCAGTTGGGGGCAATCGGGCTGGCAGGGAAGCAGTTAGGTGTTAATCAAGCCATCAGGGGAGTAGTTAGGGAGTGATCTGGCTGGCAGGCAGAAGCGCTTAGGGGCAATCAGGCAGACAGGCAGGTTAGCGGTTAGGAGCCAGCACTCCCGGATTGTGAGAGGGATGTCTGACTGCTGGCATTCAGACAACCCCCGAGGGGTACCAGATTGGAGAGGGAGCAGGCTGGGCTGAGGGACACCCCCCAGTGCATGAATTTTGTGCACTGGGCCTCTAGTGAATTATAATGTACTAGTAGCCCAGTGCATGGATTCATGCATATTGCAAGGAACTTAATTAGAAGAAATATTTTAATATCATTATTTACCCTTTCTATATAATATTAGTAAAATGTATGTGAAAATAATATATAAATTGATTAATAAATAAACAATAACACCATGATATAACAACAAAGACATGATATTAAAACAACAAAAACATGAAAACAACAAAAACATGATATAAAAACAGAAAAAAACATGATATAAAAACAACATTGATAAAAACAATGACTGATAAATTGATTAAACTTATTCTACTATCTCCCTGTATACCACATTAAGAGTAAAAACACTGTCAGAGTGCTTGAGTAATTTCGTTGTGATGAAGTATTTACAACTTTAATGTCACACGCTCTTTGAACTCAAGAGAAAGCAACATATAAATGATCAGGTCCGAAAACAGGTTCAGGTAGGAATATTCCTACTCTGTCTAGAGTTTGTCCTTGTGATTTACTAATAGTCATTGCAAATGCTGGCATCACAGGAAACTGTCTTTGAATGAATTTAAATGGGAGGCCAGTGTCAGACAGGGACAAATCAATTCTTGGAATCTGAAGAACCTCTCCTTCTGCAGATCCTGTTAATACTTCAGCTTCAATTTGTTAAGTTGCAATCTTTTGATAATAAATCTAGTACCATTACAAAGACCCATTTACTATTAAGATTTCTCAGTAGCATGATGATTGCACCTACTTTCAATTTTAATTTATGACACAGCATTCCCAAAGGAGTAATACTATTAAGAAATCAATGGGAAAATTTATCCTTTTGGTATCATCCATTGAATCGATGGAATCATCACTCAAACAGGTGCGAAAATCTCCATCGAGTATATCCAAAATTTCTTCATTTAATTTATGAACATGCTCATTTTTAGGACAAAGAACTGTATGTTTAGATATATTTTTAATATTATCTATAGATATACTATTTCCAAAGGTAGCTTCAATAATAGACCCATTACAAATCATTTCATGGGGGATTTCAATAATATCCATTCCTAAATGAAAACTGCAACCAAGTTTGCCATCTCCAAGTTATACTAACCATCCTATATAATAAGAGAGGAATATGGTAATTAGCCATTATGCCCTGAGGTGTAATGACCAAGTGCGTCAGGACCAGATCACGATCAGCAGGAGGGTGTACCAGCGAGGCACAAGCAGGCTGCGGAGAGCTACAGGAAGGGGCAGGGTGGCAAGCTATGAAGAGGGGGGAGGAGGAAGGGGTCAGGGAAGCTACAGGAGGGAGGGGCATCAGGAGGAGAGCTACAGGAGGGCGGCAGCGACCTACTGGCACATGGATTTGTGCGCAAAGCTACTAGTTCACTATAAACAGAATCCTCTGATCTCATATTTGTTTTTTAAGAGACAACTGTTTGAAACATCCCCAGACACTACAATACTTTAAACTCGTTGACAATGACAGATTGAAACACACACCTGCAATTGGTGCCAATGAGAGCTTTATATGTAGAGCGCATGCACAAGTCAATGTTTATTTTTATTTATTTATTTTTTATATATTTTATTGATTTTTTACAGAGAGGAAAGGAGAGGGATAGAGAGTTAGAAACATTGATGAGAGAGAAACATCGATCAGCTGCCTCCTGCACACTCCCTGCTGGGGATGTGCCTGCAACCAAGGTACATGCCCTTGACCGGAACCGAACCTGGGACCCTTGAGTCCACAGGCCGACACTCTATCCACTGAGCCAAACCGGTTAGGGCACAAGTCAATGTTTATTTTTAAACTAGAGATCCAATGCATGAAAATTCATGCAAAAGTAGGCCTTCCTTCCCCCAGCTACCGGCACCAGCTTCCCTCCAGCACCCGGAACCCTGGCTTTGCTCCGGCCCTGGCTTTGTCCAGAAGGATGTCCGGAATGACACCAAGAAGGACCTTCAGTCTAATTAGCATATTACCCTTTTATTATTATAGACTAGAGGCCTGGTGCATGAAATTCGTGGATGGGGGTGGTCCCCTCAGCCCAGCCTGCACCATTTCCAATCTGGGACCCCTATTTCAGAGCCCTCAGTGCACAACTAATACACCAGGGCTGAGACCATAAGTTCTCTCATTGTTATTGTTATCATGCTAATCATTAACTATTAACTACCCTGTACCCAGCTATGTAAAATATATATGTATGTCTATCATTTTGCTTTTCATCCTATCCCAGAGTTTCCCTGCTTTGCTTCCTAATCTATCCCCAGTGGATTTCATGTAACTCACTGGGATCTTCTCTTTTGACTGTAATGTATAAAATAAGGTACCAAACTGCCATACTCTGGGTATTATCTCAATTCATTGAGATTTTGCCTCCTGGCAATGAAATCATAAATATTCTTTATAGGTTTGAATGATTCTTACATTGATGGGATCCAGTTTTCTGATAAATCTCATTATTGCTGGATTAAGCAGTGTAACTGTGGTAAGCAGCAGGAATGACACCCAGTGTCTGACAGGTGGGGTCAGACCCAACTGAGTTCTGCAATCTTGGTACTTGGTTCTGGCTGGGTAAGAATAAAGGGCAAGACCCAAACTGTAAGAGAACATTTACTGGGTAAATTACAGAAGTAGGAGAAGTAAGTCTTAGAGGAAATGGGCTTAGGAAAGGAGTTAAGGAGGTAACAGAAGTGCCCTTGCAGCTTGGGAGTGCAAGCTAATGGTAACCTGCCTGGGGGAGGAGGAGAAGGAGGGGAAGGGAAAGGTACAGGTGTGCTCCAGGGAGGGAGAGCGCACTGGGTCCTCCTTCCAAAAGGTTTTAAGGGTGGAGATTTCAGGGGAGGTCATAGGGGAAGAGCTGAATGGAATATTCTGTAGCTTTCCAGGTGTGTCCATTCAGGGATGTGGCCTCCACTGATGGATTGGCCAGCACCAGGCCAGGGGTCATTATTCAATGCAGCTGGTCCTGATGTCAGCCCTGGCATTTTGTTGCTTATCTGAGCCTGGGGCTAAATTAAATGAGGCATAGGTGTTATCTCTAGGGAGGAAGATCAGGGGGTCCAAACCCAGGACCAGTGATCTGCTAGAGGAGGAAAAGTCACCCTGGGGACAAGGTCCCACCCTACAATTGGTTGCCCATTGCTGGACACCTGGGCTTCCCACCCTGGTGACCTCTGTCCCTGGCCCATCTCATTGCTCCAGGTAGGTCTGTGGAACTGCCCACAAGACAACCACAAGTAAGGGGTGGCTCATGACCTCAGAGGAGCGTGGTTTAATCACCAGTGGGAACACATTTTTTCATGTGAAAAAAATTTTCTAAATTTAACCCTTCTAAATGCACAGAAGTCACTTTTCACGGTGGAAATGATGGCTTGTTTCTGGATTCAATGCTCTTTTTGGGAATCTGGCTGTAGTTCTGGAAGGATACCACCCTAAGGCATCCCTGGTCCCTGAGCCTGTGCACCTTTTTGGCAAATGCAGACGTCAGACTCCAGGTGTCAACAAAGATGAAAATGGAGCCAGATTCCTTAGGTGCCTTAAGAGTGTGTGTGTTTGCAAGGAAGGACCACTGTTCCCTGGGGACTCTCAGCGCTGCCTCTCAGTGCAAATGTCCCTGGACAGGAGTCGTGGCCCCATCGGCTCAGACCTGTGCACCTCAGGCGCTAGGGGGCGATGTCGTGCAATGTGTGCGTCCTATGAGTAGCGGTGGGGGCGGGCCGGGTTAAGCTCTTTCCACCCTGTTCTTCCACTCTCTTCAGCTGCACTGGGATCACATCTCCCTTGTTCTGTCCTCATCTGTGGAGCTGCGAACTGTAAGGTGGTGGGAGCTGCAGGCGGGACTCGGGAGGCCCAGGAACTAGAAATGGTGAGTGTGCGGCCGGCCGGGCGCGGGGTCGGGGAGGAGAGGCGGGTGGAGCCGCCGTGGCGGGACCGTCTCTCCACGGTCAGGTCCGGAGCCTGCGGACCCGAGGCGCCGGGGGCTCCGCTGAAACTGCAGGCCCCTCGGGCTCGCAGGGTGGGGCCCAGCCGGGACCCGGGCGTCCAGTGTGTCCCCGCGGCAGGGCCTTGGGCTGCGGAGCGGGTCTGGGCAGCTCTGCACCCACATCCCCGCGGCTCCGCAGTCGGTGCGGTGACCACGGGGAGGGCCATTGGGGACAATGGTGACTCGGTCCCCGCGGTTCGTGCACGGGAGGAGCTGTGGTCTGTGGGGCCCCCTGTCCCTCCTTTCTCCCCAGAAGGACTCCGTTTTCTCCTGAGTTTTGATGTTTGTGGAGCAGGCTCTCAAGTCCACCCCCTGTCCCCCAGGCCTAGCTCTGCAGCAAATGCCTGCATTTCCAGTCTCTCCCCCGAATCCTAACCGCCATCTTCCCTTCTCTGAGTCACAGCATCTTTATCGGCTATTTATTTTTGTGGTGCTTTTCAAACTGTTAAAAAACAAAATTCAACTGAATAAAATTGGAAGGTCTAATTGGCTTGATTCCCCATTCACGAATCGGGCTGCATCCCATCTAGTAAATAGAATCTCAGAGCAGCTGTTCAAAAGGAAGGCTTTTACAATTGGCAGAAAGGAAGGGGCTTTGAGGGCTTATTAGTAAAAGAAAAGAGGGGATTGCTTCAGGCAGGGTCACCCTTCCTTAGGGGAAGGAACAGCAGGAGTTTTTCTACAGATTAGTGTTGAACAGCAAGTTGCAGAGTGACTGGGTTAAAATTTTACTCCTGGGAGAGGTGAAACTGCAGTTACATACAGTCCTGCACCCCTGAACCTGGGGAGGACATCTTGAGGCAGTTTTGTTGTTTTCAGTTCTCTTACAAACCTGCATGGTGTAGCCTGCTACACACCTAGGCCATATGGTGTAGCCTGTGAGTCCTAGGCACCAAACCTGTACAACATGCTTCTGTACTGAATACTGTTTGCAATGGTAGGAAGCATTTATGAAAAGGTGCAGTAAAAATGTGGTGTGCAAGGTAGAAAATGGTACATCCGTGTGGGGCACTGACCCTGAATGGGCTACAGGACTGGAGGCTGCTCTGCAGGAGTCAGTGATTGGTGAGTGAATATGAAGGCAGAGAATGTTACTGTACACGACTGTAGACTTTATTTATTTTTAAAAATATATTTTTATTGCTTTCAGAGAGGGAGAGGTAAAGGGAGAGAGAGATAGATACATCAATGATGAGGGAGAATCATTGATTGGCTGCTTCCTGCATGCCCCCTAGTGGGGATCGAGCCTGCAACCCTGACATGTGCCATTGACAGGTATCAAACCTGGGACCTTTCAGTCCTCAAGCGGATGGTCTATCCACTGAGGCAAACCAGGTAGGGCACCACTGTAGCTTTATCACACTGTACACTTAGGCCAAGAAATTTGCAAAAAACAGATTCAATCAAGGCCAGGAGGGAATGATGCAATCTAAAGGCACAGTCAACACAAAACGGCTGAGGCTGCTGCCTGCATAAAACAGCATACTGTTTCACAGCAAAGTTTTCTTTCACTAAGTAGAAAGCTCACAAAGATAAAGAGGATAGTATAGCAAATGCATAAACCAGTTTCTCATCATCAAGTATTCTATGTAGTGACCGTAACTGTGTGTGCTGGACTTTCATAGGACTGGCAGCATAGGAAGCTTGTTTACACCTGCGTCATTATGAACATCTGAGTAATGCATTTCCCTATGATATTGTGATGGGTGTGACATCACTAGGTGACTGCAGTTTTTCAAATCCACTGTAATCTTTTTTTATAGAAGGGATTTTATTTTTCATTAAGTTATAATTGCCATACATTATATTAGTTTAAGGTGTACATCATAATGATTTGATATGTGTGTGTATTGTGAAGTGATCATCACAATAAGTCTTTGTGCATCTGTCATCATACATACTTACAGAATATTTTTTCTTTTTTTGAGAAAATGCAGAATATAAAACCTTTATTGCTTAACTGAAATGTTAATTCTTGGTTACAACTATTCATATAACTGCTCCCTGTAGGAATCACAGTACTTAACATCAAGTACAACTTTATTACCATATATTTCTTAATTAGCTCATTCATGGCACATTGCCCCTTAATCCCTAAATATGCAGTTAAAGGTGTTTTCAGAAATGACTATGAAACTGATCAGAGAGCTAAAATAATTTCAAAAGTCAAATAGATATGAATCATGGCCAGAGAGCTCCTTAATTTCTCATCTTCTATAAGCAGCTTCACAAATCATTTGGAAAATCAGCCTAGATGTAAACATAATAAACCACATTTCCTGTCCATTCTGGAAGTTGATCTTTCTCAAGAAATGATCGACAGCACCTGTCTTTGAAGATGGCAGTAAGGCCTGACCCTGATACTAAAGCTCTGGTTCTGGATCAGTTTTCTGCGTTGGACTGGTCAGGAGTCACTTCCTTCAGCATCTTCATCAGTGAACTTCAGTGATTATGCGCTAATATTATCTTCTCTTTTAGCTCTGCAATCTTTTTTGGTAGAGGCATGTTGTGAATATTCATCTCAGATGCATTTACTACGGCTTTTGTTTTTAAGAGATAGCATTCCATTTTGTCCCTGGAAAGGCAGAAGTGACCTTTCAATGTAGCCAGGGCAACATGGGTAGAATAGAGATGGAAGCCAATGGGAATCCCACAGGAACTACAGAATAAAAGGCCGTAAGGGCTGCCTTGGAGTAAACCTTCAATGCCAACAAGGAAGGGAGTTTCCAAAACAACGTTACTTGTAACCCCTGTGTGTCCCACTCCATGGAGGTCCTAAAAGAGGATCCGTCATGACAAAAGTCAGCCTCCCGCAGCTTTGCATACTAAGAGCAATGCCGCTGCAGCCCAGCAGCCATCTTCCCACGGCCACTGCTGGGATTTCAAACAAGAATATTTTTTTTATTGTAAAGAGAACTTTTAAGATTTACTCTTAGCAACTTTCAAATATGAAATGTAGTATTACTAACTGCAGCCACCTTGCTGTAACTTGCATTTCCATGACTCATTTTATAACTGGAAGTTTGTACCTTTTGACACCTTTCATCCATTTGACCCCCACCTCACCCCCATACACCAACTCCTGCAACCTCTAGCAACCATCAGTCTGTGCTCTGTATCTATGGAGTTGCTTTTTTAAAGGTTCCACAGATAAGTGAGAACACGTGGTATTTCTCTTTTTCTGACTTATTTCACAAAACATCCTGCCCTCAAGGTCCATGAATGTGTTGTTACAAGTGGCAGGATTTCTTTTTCTAATGGCTGAGTAATACAATAGTATTCCTCTATGTGTGTGTATACACCATTTTCTTTAAAATGTTTTTTTGTTTTAATTCTCACCTGAGGATGTTTTTCCATTGATTTTTGGAGAGAGTGGAAGAGAAAGGGAAAGACAGAGAAATATCGCTGTGAGAGAAACATATCGATTGGTTGCCTCCTGCATGTGCCTTAACAAGGGCCCTGCTCGGAAGGTTGCTTGCAGACTGGACTTGATCTGGGGACCCTTCAGTCCACAGGCCGATGCTCTATTCACTGAGCCAAACTGGCTAGGGCTTAATTTTTTTTTTCCAATAAGTTGACACAATATATTAATTTCAGGTGTCAACATAGTGATTAGACATGTACAAACTTACAAAGTCTAATACCTATCAGATACCACACATGGTTAATAGAATATTATTGACTACTAGTGGCCCAGTGCATGAAATTCATGCACATTAAAAGGGGATTAATTAGAGAAAGTATTTTAATATTGCTCTTTGCCCTTTCTCTATAATAGAAGTGTCAGAGATGAAAGAAAATTAGTAAAATGTATATGAAAATCTTCCTCCTGTCAGAGTCTGGGGCACACCACAGGACCCAGAGTCAAGTCCCTGCCCACCCACGGAGCCTCAAAATCGTACAAGACTCAGACCCGGCTGGCCCCATGGGCGAGATCCAGACCTGGCCGGCCCCACCCTTGTCAAGCCCCACCAGGTGGGGCGTGCAGCCTCAGGTCCCCCATCAAGCCCTGCTGGGCAGTGGGGGCGCAGCCTCAGGTCCCCCGGGGTGGTGGGCGTGGCCTGAGGTCCCCTGCCCAGCACCGGGGCAGGGTCATGCCTGAGATCCCCTGTCAAGCCCTCCTGGGCTGGGGGTGCAGTCTGAGGTCCCCCAGCCTGGCACAGGGGCAGGGGGCGTGGCCTGAGGTCCCCTGTCAAGCCCCACTGGGTGGGGGGCATAGACTCAGGTCCCTGCTAATTGCTCATTAAGGCTCGATACAGGAACTCGGCCTCCGCTGTGGGTGCATCCATCTTGTGTTATGGAAACCCAGTCTCCACTGTGGGCTCCACCATCTTTGTGACAGTGTGATGGTCAATTTGCGTATTCCCTCTTTATTAGATAGGATAATTTCTATGCTGTACTTTACATACCCCTCACTATTTTGTATCTACCAATTTGTGCTTCCTTTCTGTTGTTGTTTTTTTGTTTGTGATTCCTCACTTGGAGGATATTTTCCCATTAATTTTTTAGGGAGAGTGGAAGAGAGAGGCAAAGACAGAGAGAAACAATGATGTGAGAGAGAAACACATCAATTGGTTGCCTCCTGCAGGAGTCTGATCCAGAGCCTGGGCCAGGGAGGAGCCTGCAACCAAGATACATGCCCTTGGCTGGAATCAAACCTGGGACCCTTTGTCTGCATGCTGATATTCTATCCACTGAGCCAAACCGGCTAGGGCGTGTATTTCCTTTTTTAAAAAAATAATTCTTTATTGTTGAAAGTATTACGTATGTCACCTTTCTCCCCCCATTGATCCCCCTCCAGCCTTCTCGTGCCCTCCTGCTCCCCGCCCCACCCTCCACTCCAGGTCTTCAGCACCCTATTGTCTGTCTCCCTGGGT
>NW_005871510.1:499874-567463 GCF_000147115.1 Myotis lucifugus
CAATGCTTCAATGGTTTCTTCAATCCGCTTCCTAGCATTAGTTCATTTTTTGTTACTTAGATTCCATATATGACTGAGATCATGTGAAACCTGTCTTTCTCTGACTGACTTATTTTCCTTAGCATGATACTCGCCAGGTCCCTCCATGCTGTCTCAAAGGGTAAGAGATTCTTCTTTTTTATTGCTGCATAGTATTCTGTGGTATAAACATACCACAGCTTTCATATCCACTCATCTACTGATGGGCACTTGGGCTGTTTGCAGATCTTAGCTATTGTAAATTGTGCTGTTATGAACATAGGGTTGCGTACATTGTTTCTGATTGGTGTTTCAGGTTTTCTTAGGATATATTCTAGAAGTGGGATCACTGGGTCAAATGGCAGATATTTAATTTTTTAGGAAACTCCATACTGTTTTCCATAATGTTTGCACTCAGTCTGCATTCCCACCAGCAGTATACTAGTGTTCTCTTTTCTCCACATCCTCACCAGCAGTTGTCATTTGTTGATGTGTTGATGGTAGCCATTCTGACAAGGTGTGAGGTCCCTGCTAATTGCTCATTAAGGCTCGATACAGGAACTCGGCCTCTGCTGTGGGTGCATCCATCTTGTGTTAAGGAAACCCAGTCTCCTCTGTGGGCTCCGCCATCTTTGTGACAGTGCGATGGTCAATACCTCATTGTCCTGTTGATTTGCATCTCTGGGATGATTAGTGACTGAGCATTTTTTCATGTCTCTTGGCCATCTGTATGTCCTCTTTGGAGAAGTTGCCCATTTTTTAATTGGATTGTTTGTCTTCCTTCGGTTAAGTTGTATTAGTTCCTTATATATTTTCAATATTAACCCTTTATAAGATGTACCATTGCTAAATATTTTTTCCCATACAGTGGGCTCTCTTTTTGTTTTATTGATGGTTTCTGTTGCTGTGCAGAAGATGTATATTTTGATGTAGTCCCATTTGCTTATTTTCTCCTTAGTTTCCTTTGCCTTAGGAGATGTGTCTATAAACATATTGCTAGGAGCAATGTCTCAGATTTGGCTGCCTATGGTGGTTTCTTCTAGGATTTTTATGGTTTCACGACTTACATTTAATTTAAGTCTTTTATCCATTTTGAGTTTATTCTTGTGTATGGTGTAAGTTGGTGGTTTAGTTTCATTTTTTTTGGTATGTATCTGTCCAATTTTCCCAACACCATTTATTGAAGAGACTCTCTTGACTCCATTGTATGCTCTGGCCTCCTTGGTCAAATATTAATGGAGCATAATGGATTGGTTCAATTTCTGGATTCTCTGTTCTGTTCCATTGATCTGTATGCCCGTTCTTGTGCCAGTACCAGGCTGTTTTCATTTTGGTGGCTTTGTAGTATAACTTGAAATCTGGTGTTGCGATTCCTCCAACTTTGGTTTTCTTTCTCAAAATTACTGCAACTATTCAGGGTCTTTTTTGATTCCATATACATTTCTGGAGTTTTTGTTCTAGCTCTGTGAAATATGACATTGGTATTTTAATGGGATTTCATTGACTCTGTAGATTGCCTTGGATAGTATGGACATTTTAATGATGTTGATTCTACCAATCCATGAACAGAGTATATTCTTCCACTTGTTTATATCTTCTTCTAGCTCTGTTTTCAATATCCTGTAGTTTTCCAAGTACAGGTCTTTTGCCACCTTGTTTAAGTTTATTCCTAAGTATCTTAATTTTTTTTGTTGCCAAAGTAAATGGGATTGTTTGTTTAGTTTCTCTGAGAATTCGTATTGGTGTATAAACAAGCCATCGATTTTTGGATGTTGATTTTGTATCATGCTACAATGCCAAATTCATTTTTCCCCCCAAAATCAATAGAAGGCTTTTATTGTACATCTTTTTAGTTTCACAAACAAGTGTGACAAATCATTCGGCATCTCGGTGTTTCTATAGCTGGATAACTTAGATCTTATTCATCAGCCTGCTAAACTGTTCCTTTTTTCAGAAACATAGATACCATCCAAACATTTTCTGATATCCTTGTTTTTAACTGTTGTGGCTTTCTGAATCAAAGCAGCTGAATTTGATACAAGTTCAATGTCATTTCCTTCAAGAATCAACTCATCTTTCTGGGCTAGAGATACTGAACAAGCAACACCTGACCTCATCTGAACTCTGAGGGTGTATTTTTCGCCTAAGAAATTTCTAATTTCTACAAGAGAACCATTCTCTTGAATAACGATGTTGATGGGGAAGGGAGCGTACACAGATCTCATCTTGTAACGGAAGCCCAGTGTAACACCCTTGATCATGTTGTGTACAATGACTGCAGATAGTGCGAACTGTGGCCAATCCCTTTCTATTTCCCCACCATTTGTCAACCTGGAGCCTATTCTTTTTCTTTCCAAGGGACTGAGCACTACATTGATGTGGTTGAAGTCCCTCCCCAGGGTGCCTCTGGGACCCTTCACAATAATTGTGCATCCCTTCAGAGTGATGTCCACATTTTCTGGGATGTCTACAGTCTGATTGCAGAGAACGGTCTTCATCCTCGCAGTAAATGCGGCAAAAAAAAGCGCCAAATTCACTATTAAATCTAGTAGTTTTTTGGTGGAGTCTTTAGGTTTTACTGTGTACAACAGGGGTCCTCAAACTACGGCCCACATGCAAATACAAGTATTGTATTTGTTCCCGTTTTGTTTTTTTACTTCAAAATAAGATATGTGCAGTGTGCATAGGAAGTTGTTCATAGTTTTTTTTTTAAACTATAGTCCGGCCCTCCAACGGTCTGAGGGACAGTGAACTGGCCCCCTGTTTAAAAAGTTTGAGGACCCCTGGTGTACAATATCATGTCATCTGTGAATAATGAGAGTCTTACTTCCTTCTTTCTAATTTGGATGCCTTTTATTTCTTCTTCTCTGTATGCTGTGACTAGGACTTCCAGTAGTATCCTATATAATAAAAGGCTAATATGCACATCGACTGAATGGTGGAATGACCAGTTGCTATGACGTGCACTGATCACCAGGGGGCAGACGATCAACGCAGGAGCTGCCCCCTGGTGGTCAGTGTGCTCTCACAGGGGGAGCACTGCTCAGCCAGAAGCCGGGCTCACAGCTGGCGGTGGCGGGAGGCTCTCCTGCCTCTGGGGCAGTGCTGAGGACCCCTTGGGGGATGTTGGCCTGCTGACTTAGGCTCCTCTCCACAGGGATTGGTCCTAAGCCATCAGTCGAACATCCTCCGAGGGATCTCAGACTGCAAGAGGGCGCAGGCCAGGCTGAGGGACCCTCCCCCCACCCCCTCCTGCAACCCCAAGTGCCAGAATGTCTTGCACCGGGCTCTAGTGTTGAATAAGAGTGATGAAAGCAGACATACCTGTCTTGTTCCAGTTAATAGGGGAAATGCTTTTAGTTTATCCCCATTGAGTATGATGTTGGCTGTAGGTTAGTTATATATGGCTTTTATCATGTTGAGATATGCTCTCTCTATTCCAACTTTGCTGAGAGTTTTTATCAAAAATGGGTGTTGACTCTTGTCAAATGCTTTTACTCTCTCTATTGATATGATCCTGTGATTTTCATCTTTCAGTTTGTTTATGTGATGTATCACGTTGATTGATTTGCAAATATTGTACCAGCCTGGAATAAATCCCACTTATTATGGTGTATGATCTTTTTAGGATATTGTTGGATGCAGTTTGCTAATATTTTGTGGAGGATTTTAGCATCTATGTTCATCAGTAGTATTGTCCCGTAATTCTCTTTCTTTGTAGTGTCTTTATCTGGTTTTGGAATTAGGATAATGCTGACGCCATAAAAAGAGTTTGGAAGTGTTAAGTGTTGCTTCCTCTTGGATTTTCTGAATAGTTTGAAGAGTAAAGGTATTAGTTCTTTGAATGTTTGGTGAAACTCCCCTGTGAAGCCGTCCAAACCTGGGCTTTTGTTTGCTGGGAGTTTTTTGATTACTGCTTCTATTTCATCAGTTGTTATTGGCCTATTTAGGTTTTCTGATTCCTTCTGATTCAGTTTTAGGAGATTGTATTTTTCTAGGAATTTGTCCATTTCAACCACATTGTCCAGCTTGTTGGCATATAGTTGTTCAGAGTATTTTCTTATAATCCTTTGTATTTCTGTGATGTCGGTGGTTACTTCTCTACTTTTGTTTCTGGTTTTATTTGGGTCCTTTCAAGTCAGGCTAATAGCTTATCAATTTTGTTTATCGTTTCAAAGAACCAGCTCTTGGTTTCATTCAATTTTTTTTTTTTTTAGTCTCTATGTTATCTGTTTATGCTCTAATCTTTATTATTTCCTTCCTTTCTTCTACCTGGGCTTTTCTTATTGTTCTCTTCCTAATTCTTTAAGTGGTAGGGTTCAATAGTTTATTGTTGATTTTCTTTGTTTTTTGAGGTATCCCTGTAGTGTTATGAACTTCCTTCTCAGGTCTGCTTTTGCTGTGTCCCAGAGATTTTGAGTCATTGTGTGTTCATTTTTATTTGTTTCCATGAAGCTTTTGATTTCTATTTATATTTCGTTGGTAACTCAATCATTGTATAATAATATGCTATTTAGCCTTTATGTGTTTGAATGTTTTTGTGTTTTTTTACTGTAGCTGATTTCTAATTTCATTCCACTGTGATCTGAGAAGATGCTTGATATGATTTCAATCTTTTTGGCCTTGTAGAGACTTGTTTTGTGTCCTAATGTGGTCTATCTTTGTGTATAATCCATGTGCACTTGAGAAGAATGTATATTCTACTGCTTTGGTGTGAAATATTCTATAAATGTTGATTAAATCTATCTGATCCAGTGTGTCACTTAGAGTCACTGTCTCCTTGTTAAGTTTCTTTCTGGAAGATCTATCCAGTGAAGTCAGCGGGGTGTTGAATTCCCTTACTATGACTATATTGCTGTTGATCTCTCTGTTAAAGTCCTCTAGAAGTTTTTTTTATGTATTTAGGCGCTCCTGTATTGAGTGCATATATGTTTAGCAGGGTTGTGTCCCCTTGTTGGAGCGATCCCTTTAATATTGTGTAGTGACCTTTGTTGTCTCTTGTGATGGCTTTCATTATAAAGTCTATTTTGTTAGATATGAGTGTTGCAACTCTAGCATTTTTTTTGTTTTCCATTTGCATGGAAAAATGGATTCCATCCCTTCACTCTCATCTTGTGTGAGTCTTTTGTTCTGAGATGGGGCTCTTGTAGACAGCATATAGTTGGGTCATGTTTTTGTATCCATTCAGCTACCTTATGCCTTTTGATTGGAGCATTTAATCCATATCCATTTAGGGTTATTATTGGTAGGTAGTTATTTATTGCCATTTTAATTCTGTATGCATAGGCTTCTCTCTCTGTTTCTTGTTCTTATTTACAGCAGTCCCTTTAGCAATTCTTTAAAATTTAAATTCTTTATGATTTAAAGTATTACATATACCTTCTTTTTCCCCCATTGACCTCTCCCCAGATGCTCCTACCCCCAGCACATGCACTCACCCCGTCCTGTCTGTGTCCATTGGTTATGCTTATATGCATGCATACAAGTCCTTTGGTTGATGTCTTATCCCCTGCTCCCCTGCCATCTCTCTGAGGTTTGACAGTCTGTTCGATGCTTGTAGGTCATGCATCTATTTTTGTTCATCAGTTTACTAGTATGTTGTTCGCTATATTCCACAAATGAGTGAGATCATGTGATATTTTATTTATCTTTCTCCTACTGGCTTACTTCACTTGGCATCATGCTCTCCAGGTCCATTCATTCTGATGCAAATGGTAAGAGTTCTTTTTTACCACAGTGTAGTATTCCATTGTGTAGATGTACCACCGGTTTTTAATCCACTTACCTACTGATGGGCACTTAGTCTGTTTCCAACTCTTAGCTATTGTAAATTGTGCTACTATGAACATAGGGGTGCATATATTCTTTCTGATTGGTGTTTCTGATTTATTGGGATTACTGGGTTAAATGGGAGTTCCATTTGTTGATTTTGAGGGAACTCCATACTGTTTGGCTCAGTGGAAAGAGCTTCTGCCTGTGAACTACAGGGTCCCAGGTTCTATTCCGGTCAAGGACACATGACCAGGTTGTAGGCTCGATCCCCAGTGGGGAACTTGCAGGAGGCAGCCAATCCATGATTCTCTCTCATCATGGATGTTTCTATTTCTCCCTCTTGCTTCCTCTCTGAAATAATAAAAATATATTTTTAAAAAAGAGTATGTAAATTTCCTCATTTATTTTAAATAAATCTGTAAAATAGAAAGGTCCAATTTAAGGCTCACTGATCCCTGCAGCACTGTTTCTCCAGGCCCCCCGACCCTACCCCCACCCCCAATACAGTTTTGATCATTTCTTAGCAAATGTCCAACTTATACCAAAACTAGCCACTACGGCTGGATGCTCCACACTTTTGTGGTGGGGCAGGGCCTCAGGAAGTCCTCAGGATGAGGCCAGCAGAGTTTATCAGATGCAAACAGACCAAAATTTGGTCTTGTGAAGGGAGGACTCTGTACAAGTCATGCCTGGAAAGAAAAAGTGGCCCCAGACCTAGAGCACAACTCAGTCTGTGCCAGATTCTCCAGGAACCTGATCTCTGCAGGGCAGGCCCACCAAGTATGAGGCAGGTGGGGCTCGGGGTCTCCCTTGAGGGGGAGGCGCCCGTCAGGCTTGGGGGAAGGTGGGTGGAGTGGCACTCAGCCTTGAGCACCCAACTCAGTCTGTCCTGGATTCTGCCCACCCCTCAGCATGGTGGAGCCACCAGGAGGGGCGTGCTGCTGGGAGTCCAGAGGTGGGACTAGGGCACCTCTCTTGAGGAGGAGGCACCAGTCAGGTTCACAGGAATCTTTGGGAATGACCCCTTCCCCGGAGGCACACAAGTCAGTCACTGACACCTTAGAGTCTGCCCACACTCAGGCCCAGGCAGCTGACTCCTCAGCAGAGCACAAGATCTGCAGGGTTTTTCTTACCTTGTAATTAGCATTCGGACTATTCATTTAAAAAAATATATATATATCTTTATTGATTTCAGAGAGGAAGGGAGAGGGAGAGAGCGATAGAAACATGAATAACGAGAAGAATAATCCATCAGCTGCCTCCTGCATATCCCCTCACTAGGGATCAAGCCTGTAACCTGGGCATGTACCCAGGCCAGGGATGGAACTGTGACCTCCTGGTTAATAGGTGGACGCTCAACCAGTAAGTCATGTGGTTTCCCCAAACTATGCATTTTTTAAAAATATATATATATATTTTTATTGATTTCAGAGAGGAAAGGGGAGGCAGAGAGAGAGAGAAAAAACATCAATGATGAGAGAGAATCAGTGATTGGCTCCCTCCTTCACGCCCACTACTGGGGGGGAGGGCGGGATCAAGCCCCCAACCCAGGCCTGTGCTCTTGACCGGAATCAATCCCAGGACCTTTCAGTCCACAGGCCAAAGATCTATCCATTGAGCCAAACCGTCTAGGGCCAAACTATGCATTTTTTGATGGTTGCCTGCTACAGCTTGAGCCTCAGTCTGCTCTTGTCCCTATTGCCTCCCACTTGAACAAGCTGATAAGAAAGCCTGGGTGGTGTCTCCTGTACAGCAGGCAGGTGATTCAAACCACAGAATCCCTGCCTGTGCAGAACTCTTGCCCAGGACCCATCTTTGAAGCCCCACATGACCACACCAGGCTCCATTTCTGGCTCTGAAGCCAGGTCTCAGCTGCTTGAGAGGCCAGCCCGGCCCTCCTGAGACCTCTATGTGAGTCCTAAGGCTTGTCCTGCTCTCCTGGTGTGGGTGTGAGGGGTGTGACACACCAGCATCACTCTCATCCACACCTCTGCAGGTGACCCTTTGAACTTGCTGCCAGGAACAGCACATCCCAACATTACCGGCCGTGTGGGTCCGACTTCTGTTTCTCAGCCTTGCTGACCTGTGGCTCTGGGTGCCAGGCTGTGCTTCCCCATGTGGCATTGCTGAGCCTGTTGTGCCTCATTTGTTTGTACCACAGTGGGAGCTTTCATGCATTTCTAGGCAACTGGCAGGCAGAGTATGGTATTGGGTCCTCTTGAAAGTGGTTCTGGAATCATTTGCACATTAAATAAATGTGTGACCAAATAGAGCAGGCTAATTTTTAAGTTGATGGTATTGTATGGCCCAGGAATGACGTTATAACTATCCACATGGCCCTTGGCAGAAATAAGGTTCCCAACCTCTGCTCTGTAGAAAAAATAAGCAGGGCTCAAGCAGGCAGCTTGTCTTACTCCTTCCTCTCCCTGGACCTAAGACAAGAGAGGTTTTCCTATTTTGTCATTGCTCTACTGAATAGATCATTGGTTTTCAGGCATCACAAGTGGTGAGTGGAAACCTTTTCTCTGTCCCCTCACATAGACATCAGTGGGTATGATGTCTCTCTGGGAGCAGCATTAAGGGAATTATGCTGTTGGGCAGGTCCTGTGCCTGAGATAGACTGTCCTGCTGCTGGAACTCACAGGAGAGCTCAGAAATGAGACCAGTTGGGAGAAGAGCCCCTAGAGTAGCATCAAGTTTTTGGAGAAAATCACTTTGTGAGTTTTATGTCTACAAATTGAAGATTTTAAAAAAACTATTGAGATGACATTGGCTAATAAAATTATAGAAGTTTCAAGTGTATAATTCCATAACATCATGTGTACATTGTATTGTGTGTTCCCCACCCAAAGTCTCCTTCCATCACCATTTAATCCTCCCCTTTACCCTCTTCTACGTCCTCACACCCCCCTTTCCCTCTGGAACCCCATGCTGTTTTCTGAGTCTAAGATTTTGTTTGTGTTGTTTATTCCCTCCCCCTTTTCTCATCCCCTCCCACCGGACAGCTGTCAGTCTGTTCTCTATTTATATGAGTCTCTGTATACTTCGTTAATTTCTCTTCTTTACATTGTGAATATAAATGATATCATGTGATATTTATGTTTTTCTTACTGCTTTTCTTCACTAATTATAATGCACTCCAGGTCCATTCATGCTGTCATGGAGGGTAAGTTTTCCTTCATTTTTATGGCTGAGTAAAATTCAATTGAGTTGTACCATGGCTTTTTAATCCACTCACCTATTGATGGGCAGGAGTGCATATTTTCTTTTGCTTTAGTGTTTTGAGTTTCTTTGGATATATTCCCAGAAGTGAAATGGCTGGGTCATTGCTGGGTTGACCTACAGATTCTGAGCAATAGATGAATGGATTACTCTGGCACAAAGTTTGCTGTGAAAGAGAGGCCTAAGGTACTACCTGGCTAAAGGAACCCAGGGAGCCTCAATTGCCTGCCTCATTAGGCTGTTATTGTAACAGCAGTTTAAGATAAAGTTTATCTTTCAGGTACATTCAGTAAGAGGTGTAATTTTTGGAGACACTTGTGTTTGTAATATCTTTTAAGCAAGGACCCCCAAAGATTAAGTATAAGGATTCCAGTAAACACCCGGTCTCTGCACATGCACAGAATTGTTTGGAAAGGTCAAGGAATAATTAGGGGCACTGCCTTTGGCACACCCCTAGGTCAGAATTTTTATTTTTAAATATATTTTATTGATTTTTCACAGAGAGGAAGGGAGAGGGATAGAGAGTTAGAAACATCGATGAGAGAGAAACATCAATCAGCCGCCTCCTGCACACCCCCCACTGGGGATGTGCCCGCAACCAACGCACATGCCCTTGACCGGAATCAAACCCAGGACCCTTCAGTCCGCAGGCCGACGCTCTATCCCCTGAGCCAAAGCGGTCAGGGCACTAGGTCAGAATTTTGATAAACAGGGCAGGCAGCCATCCACACACTTCCCTTTTTCCAGAATGTCCTCCTTACAAACTTTCCAACCAAGTCTCGGGTGCTCCCCAACATCTTCCCCTTTTTGTTTTGCTGAATGTATTGGTAGAAGACAGAGAGAGGTGATGAACTTTCTGCTTTGGAATATTGGAGTCTGTGAAATGCATTTACTGTTCCAGTTCTGATTTTACAGGCTATGAGAAAAACAAAAAGAGGAATGGTTAGTTATCTGGAATGTGTAGAGTGTGAGTACACTCCAATAATTGCTAATCATTGGCCGTCAGCTTCATCATCATTCCCCAGGATATTCAGGGGCCATCTGGGTCTGGGGAAGGAACATCATTCGGGGCTGTGGAGTTCCCAGGCCCAAATTTTTCATTTCGGGAAGAGGATTGGTCCCGTGCCATGCCATGGCAGGGTTTAATATGGCGAGCTGAGATCCACAGTGGCCCTGTGGAGCTAGAAGCACACACATATCCTCTCCTCCATGTTAATAATTCATTGGGTCTCATCTAGTTATTAGTGTCCTATCTCGCCACAAGACTTGTGATTTCTGAGATGGGGTTTAGGTCAAGTGCTGTTCTACAGAGGATTGAAAATGATCATTCAGATTCAAAAAATTAAGGATAAAGAATGCTTTAGATAGTAGTGTAGCAGGGTCCTTCAGTCCAGTATCCCCCCTTTTTTTTACTAGCATACCCTTCAGGGTACCATGGGCACATTCAGTGGAGGCCTGCCCTTGTGGATTGTAAGGGATTCCCGTGGAATGCTGGATGGACAAAGGTCTGCAAAAGGCAGTGAAGCCAAGGCTGCTATAAGCAGGCCCATTATCAGTTTTTCTTGGTTAATATAGCTACAATTGAAAACAGGTCTTATTGAATTCATGCAAAGAACTTTATTGCTACTTATTAAAAACTAGAGACCCAGTGCACAAAAATTTGTGCACTCGGGGGGGTCCCTCAGCCCGGCCTGTGCCCTCTCGCAGTCTGGGACCCCTTGGGGGATGACCACCTGCTGGCTTAGGCCCGCTCCATGGGGTATTGGGCCTAAGTTGGCAGTCAGACATCCCTCTGGCAGCCTGGGAGCCCTTGGGGGATGTCCACTTGCCATTGGGGAGCAGGCCTAAGCTGCAGTGGGCCATCCTTAGCACTGCTGAGGAGGCGGGAGAGGCTCCCACTACCACCGCTGTACTGGCAGCCATCAGCCTGGCTTGTGGCTGAGCAGAGCTCTCCCTGTGGGAGTGCATTGACCAACTGGGGGCAGCTTCTACATTTAGTATCTGCCCCCTGGTGGTCAGTGTGTGTCATAGTGACCAGTCATTCCCAGCCATTCTGCTGTTAGGATCAATTTGCATATTACCCTTTTATTATATAAAAGTGCCTGGCCAGCCTGGGTGAGGGGCTGATGGCTGTTTGCAGGCTGGCCACAGCCCCTTCAGAGTGGGGGTCCCCACTTGGGTGCCTGACCAGCCTGGGTGAGGGGCTGAGGGCCGTTATCAGGCTGGCCACACCCCCTTTAGGGTGGGGGGGTCCTGCTGGGGTGCCTGGCCAGCCTGGGTGAGGGGCTGATGGCTGTTTTCAGGCTGGCTAAGCCCCTCAGCGGGAACCCTCACCCCATGAGGGTTTGGCCAGCCTGGGTGAGTGGCTGATGGCTCTTTGCAGGCTGGCCACAGCCCCTTCAGGTTGGGGGTCCCTGCTGGGGTGCCTGGCCATCCTGGGTGAGGAGCTGAGGGCCGTTTTCCGGCTGGCTAAGCCCCTCAGTGGGGACCCTCACCCTATGAGGGTGTGGCCAGCCTGGGTGAGGGACTGTTGGCTGTTTGTAAGCTGGCCACAACCCCCAGCCACCCAAGCTCCCAGTGGAGGCTGGATGGAAGCAGGTATCTGGGATTTATTTGTCTTCTATAATTGAAACTTTGTTGCCATGAGCAGAGGCCACAGCTGGCTCAGGGCAGGCGGGAAGCTTGGCTTCCTCCATCGCCCGGGCAACCAAGCCTCCTGCTTGCTCCAGCTCCGTGGCTGCCTGCCGCAATCTTGGTTGGGTTAATTTGCATATAGTTGCTCTGAATGGCTGGTGGGCATAGCGAAGGTACGGTCTATTAGCATCTTTGTCTTTTATTAGTGTAGATTGCCAATTACTGGAGGGACAGGTAGGGAGAGAAATATATAATTTACAAAATTGCTTTAAAAATGCTTCCTTATATCTAAAAAACAAAAAGTTTAAGAATCAGCAATACTTGCAAATGACATGGAATATTGTCCTATCTGCAAAACACAATATTCCTGAATAACAGAGCTATAGATGAAAGCAAAATATAGTTATTATTTGACAAAGTTTCCCATGTGCTTTAAGCAGAAAATTTTCCTTCATGGGAGAGGAAACAAATACTTGATACATTCCAGAGACTATTGGAGTGATCTAAAGCCAATTCTATATCAAGAGAAAGTTTCTTAAAATTCAAACCCTGGAAGGATTGTCAAATTTATTTTTCCAGAAGTTCATATATCAAAGTGTATTAAGCACAAACATAGGCTAGTGAACTTCAGTTCCCATGATGAAAAGATGGCTTTAAAAGAACTTCCTGATTAATAAAACCATTTTAATAATTTATAGAACTCTTGCTTCCTGGGTACAAAAACAGGAAAGATATTTTCCCTTTTAACAGACTAGAAAAGGATTATCCAAAATAAGGTTTATTCTCTAACTTCATTTGTCCTTGGGTGTGGTCAGCAAATGACACTAATTGGATTTCTGCTGTCTGTCTCCCTGAGTCCATTGATAGAAGGTATTTACCATCTGGTTATACCCTCTGGTTAGGGAGGCAAAATGCAAATCATTTACTCTTTTTTTAAAAAAACTATATTTTTTTGATTTTTTACAGAGAGGAAGGGAGAGAGATAGTTAGAAACATCGATGAGAAACATCGATCAGCTGCCTCCTGCACATCTTCAACTGGGGATGTGCCCACAACCCAGGTACATGCCCTTGTCCGGAATCGAACCCAGGACCCTTCAGTCTGCAGGCCGACACTCTATCCACTGAGCCAAACCGGTTTCGGCCAAATCATTTACTCTTAAGTGTCCTTGGTTTAGGGAAGATGGGTTTTACTAGATGGCTCCAAATTGCTGTTTAACCATCTTCGTTTCCCTATTCCCCTTGTCCTGGCTTACTGTCCTGTGTCATTTGTACAATTTCCTTTTAACATTTCTCATCACAAAATCCCATAACTTCCACAAACTTTCTACCACTTTCTCAAATCTTTCTTCAGACACCTTATAACTCAGAAGTAACCGGCTTTACATTCCACTTTCTCTTTCCTTCAAACTGCATCTTCATGCCTCATGCCTTCCATTACACCAATGCCATATTTCTTTCCAATTAGAATTCTTAACCCTTAATAATCTTAATTTTTAGGTAGCATGTAAGTAACGTTCCTCAGATGAGCAATACATTACATTTGAAAAGCTGCTTCAAATAAAATACAAGACTTATTCATTAACAGATTCAAACCTATTCTCTAGATCAGTGGTTCTCAACCTTCTGGCCCTTTAAATACAGTTCCTCATGTTGTGACCCAACCATAAAATTATTTTCGTTGCTACTTCATAACTGTAATGTTGCTACTGTTATGAATCATAATGTAAATATCTGATATGCAGGATGGTCTTAGGCGACCCCTGTGAAAGGGTCGTTCGACTGCCAAAGGGGTCTCGACCCACAGGTTGAGAACCACTGCTCTAGATTCTCCATATGACGCAAATTCAGATTAACATTTCAGTATCCTGTTATTTCAAAATACCTAGATATTTAATAATTTTTACTATTTAATCCAGCAAACTCAAAAGTTTTAAGTTACCAAAGACTTTGGGGAACTCTTTAGGCATATATAATTACCCCCGATAAAGCTTTTTCATATACCCTTCATTTTATTTATTTATTTATTTATTTTATTATTATTTATATATTTTTTATTGATTTCAGCGAGGGGCAGTAGGTGTTGACTAGGACGGTGTGGGGGGCAGCTGGGGACAACCAGGATGGCAGGAGAGGCAGTTGGGGGTGACCAGGCCGGCAGGGGGGGCAGTAAGAGGCAAATATGCTGGCGGGGGGGCAGGGGAGGGAGTTAGGGGTGAACATGCTAGCGGGGGGGGGCAGTGAGGGTAAACCAAGCCAGCAGGGGGGGCAGTTGGGGGGCAATCAGGCAGGTAGCAGGTGAGCAGTTAGCACCCAGTGGTCCTGGATTGTGAGAGGGATGTCCGTCCGCTGGTTTACTGGCAGTCAGACATCCTCTGAGGGGGCCCGGATTGGAGAGGGTACAGGCTGGGCTAAGGGGACCACCCCCCCACCTCCCCGTGTATGAATTTTGTGCACCGGGCTTCTAGTAAGTTATAATAGTCTGCAAAAGGCCCTTTAATTGTTTCCTTGTCACCAAGGCACCATTTGCTTTTCACAACTGTTTAAACACTATTATATATTGTTGCCATCTGTGGTGCAACCAGCGGGGCCATCAGGGGCACTGCTCCCACCCGCATTGGCCTGGTGCCACTCGCTTGCCAGTATCGCCCTCCACCTTAATGGCCTTTCCCCATCTGTGCGGTAACAGGCGGGGTTTTGGGGGCATACACTCTCATCCGCCTTGGCCTAGTGCCATCTGCTCACCTACTGCACCATCCCATAGCAGTCCTGCTCTCATCAGGGCCCATCGGGGCCAGCACTGCCTCCACTGCCACCCTCTACACATCGCTGAAGCCCAACATGTTTCGTGCTGCCCCCTGGTGGTCAGCGCAAATCATAGCAAGCTGTGGAACTCTGTTTGATCAAACTCCCGGGGACAATTTCCATATTATCCTTTTATAATACAGGATACTATCTTTACTTTATTGTGTATTCTTGCTTCATTTGTCAACAATTCCGTGACCATAAAGGCATGGGTTTAATATCTAGGCTCTCTGTTCCATTCCACTGATTTATATGCTGTTTATATACCAGGACCATGCTGTTTTGATTACTATAGCCTTGTAGTACAGTTGGATATTAGGTAGTGTGATTCATCCACATTTGTTCTTATTTTTCATGATTGCTGTTGCTATTCAGAGTGTTTTGTGGTCTATATAAAAATTTTTATTATTCTAGTTATGTGAGATTTATCTTGGGTATCTTGATAGGAATTGCATTGAAGCTATACATTGCTTTGGGTAGTGTGGACATTTTAATTATATTAATTTTTCCTCTCCATAAATACCATATATGCTTCCATTTAAGTTTACATTCCAATTACAGTTAACGTTTAATTTCATTTTATATTAGTTTCTGGTGAAAATAATTTCAACATGAAAATATTGCAGATATCACTAAATGCCCTTGGACATACCAAGTCTTAAATTGTTCCTCAAGGTCCAGGCCCTGGTTATAGTGTCACAATTCTGCTGGAAAGACTCCTTTTTAGTGTGATCTTATCATTTCAATATACGTGTCTATGTGTCCTAAAAATCAGTATGAAGTAACCCTCAGGCTCATGAGTAGAGGACTTTTGTAGAGGGCTAAGTCGCCCTATCTTGCTCATGCCTGACCTCTAACTGAACATCCTATCTCTATTAAATGAGAGAGGCAAAAGAAGGTCAAACTGAGTTACTAAAAAATAATATAAAAAGAAATGATTATTCATACTCCTTCATAAGAATATTTTCATTCATTCAGGTGTATCTGACTATTTCTGATAATTTGGAGTACTTCAGGAAATATGGCCAAGTACATTTTGTTCTAATTTGAATTTCCACACACTGCCTGGCCTCTCCTGTTTGGTGATGAGAATAGAAGAAAAAGCTATCAGGCCTTTATTGTATTCAAAGTCATTAAAACTTTATGCAGACATTACCGTATGTTTCATGGACTGCTGCATCAAATGGTGGTTATAATAGAGATGCATCTTCTCACAAGGAATCGATGGGCTTAAAACAGAAGTATTTTAACTTATTAATATAGAAGTTGTTCAAAGTGTTCTTTACCCTGACAAATTGAGAACAAAGAAGAGTTGAAGTGATCACCATAAAATCATATCAATAAATTCCTCTCTTGAGGAAGTGAGTATGGCAAATTAATAATAGTCTCACAATCAAGTCATAGACTGAATATTGGGGATCATGTGTCCTATGTGAACTTCCTATGAATTATGTATGGGTCCCCAGGGTTGTCTATCTCATCCATTCTCCTATATGTATATGTGGGATGTTTTAGGACTCAGTGGCCTTTGAGGATGTTAATGTGGAGTTCACCATGGAGGAGTGGGCTTTCCTGGATCCCACCCAGAAGAAACTGTACACAGATGTGATGCTGGAAACCTTCTGGAACCTGGCATCAGCAGGTAGGTATCACAAATTATTTATTTTTATTTTTTTAAAATATATTTTATTGATTTTTTACAGAGAGGAAGGGAGAGAGATAGAGAGTCAGAAACATCGATGAGAGAGAAACATCGATCAGCTGCCTCCCGCACATCTCCCACTGGGGATGTGCCGGCAACCCAGGCACATGCCCTTGACCGGAATCGAACCTGGGACCCTTCAGTCCACAGGCCAACGCTCTATCCACTGAGCCAAACCGGTTTTGGCTCACAAATTATTTTTTAATATATATTTTTATTGATTTTAGGAAGGAGAGGGAGAGAATGGGAGAAAAATCAATGATGAGAGAAAATCACTGATTTGGTACCTCGTGCGCGCCTCACACTGGGGATCTAGCCTGCAAACCGGTCCTACTGGAAATTGACCTTTGACTTCCCGGTTTATACTGGTTCATAAGTTGACAGTCAACCACAGAGCAACCACTTGTTACTTAAGCAATTAGAAAACGAGTGTTGCTTGCTCATCAGTGCTGTTTCAAAACTGAAATATGGAAAGGGAGTATACTGGTAATTAAACCAGGAATGATCACAACTCATTGTGTACTTAAAATCTAACCATTTTTTATATTCTTTAATAGTTTATAATGCTTTTTCTAGCATGTATTTTAGAACAATGTGACGACCATGACAATGAAGATCAGTATAAGAAGCATGGGATGAATCTTAGGTGAGTTGCATTGACATGAGAAAGCATTAAGAGCATCTTTGTGTGTGTGTGTTTTTTAATATATTTTTTGTATATTTATTTTATTTATTTGTATGTTTAATTTTTTTAAAATTTACTTCAGAGAGGTAGGAAGAGGGAGAAAGAGAAAGAAACAATGATGAGAGAGAATTATTGATGGCTGCCTCCTGCATGCACCACATTTGTAATCATTCCTGGAACCTGGGATTGTGCCCTGACCAGAAATTGAACTATGACCACCTGGTTCAGAGGTTCAGTGAGCCTCGCTGGTGGTGCAAAAATATGCTATTATTGATTTTGATATGTTGTGTTGAGAGTGAGAGATAAAAAAATCAGGAGACTGCCTCCTGCATGCCCTGTACTGGGTTTAATAAGTCTGCAATCTGGCCATGTTCCCTTTCAGGGAATTGAGCCGGTTAGCCCCTGGTGTTTGGGTCTATCCTGAACCACTGACCCTTATGAACCAAGTCCAGAAAAGCAAAAACAGATAATCCAATTGTATCAGCCCAGTTTTAAATGTATTGATTTTTAGAATAATCTCATCAAAATGTTTTTTTTTTAAAATATGACCTCGATGTTTAGTGTATAAGATATAATTACACTTGGAAACAATATACAGAAGTACCATTAATGAATATAAGTGTTTTCATAATATCTATGATCCAGCCTATATCAGAAGTTTTAAGATATCCACTTTCAAAAATGGAATGTTCAGAAACCCCACCCTTTCTTAGAAAATGGTAAAAATGTCCTTGTCATGCTATTAATAAATATTAAATTGTTAACAGAGTATTAATAATATGCTTCTGATTTTTACAGCAATCATATTGTAGAGAGACTCTGTACAAGGAAGGATGGTAGTCAATGCAGAGAAAACTTCAGCCAGATTCCAAATCATAATGAAAAGGACACTCCTACTGAAATAAAACAACCTAAATCCAGGTTGTGTAGGCAAATCTTCATATGTTACTTATCCTTGAATAACCACCTGAGCTCTCACATTGGACCCAAACTGTACCTGTGTCAGGAATACAAAGAAATACCTCATAAGGAATGTGAGAAAGTTTTCAAGCCTCACCATCATATTCAGAGCCATGAAGGCAGCCCCAGTGGTAGAACTTTCCACTTTTCAACTTCCCTTAGAAATTATGAAAGAACGTATATCGCTGGGAAACCATATGAGTGTGAGCAATATGGGAAAGGCTTTAATCGTCTCACTTACTTTGAACTTCACAAAAATACTCATAGCGGAGAGAAACCTTATCAAAGTAAGCAACGTGGCAAAGCTTTCAGTTCTCCCAAGTACTCTGGAGAAAATGATAGCACACACACTGCAGAAAAGCCATATCAATGTAAGAAATCTGGAAAAGCTTTAAGTTCCACTTCTCTTAGAAATCAGGAAAGAACACACACCAGTGAGAAACCTTATGAATGTGGGAACGTCTTCCATCAGCTCAGCTCTCTTGGAGAACAGAATAGAAGTCATGTCGGAAAGAAGCCTCATGAATGTAAGGAATGTGGTAAAACATTCCGTCGTCGCTATTCCCTTATAATTCACCAAAGAATGCATACTGGGGAAAAACCCTATGAATGTAAACTTTGTGGTAAAGTTTTCTCTTATTCAACTTCCCTCCAAAATCATAAAAGAACTCATACCGGGGAAAAACCCTATGGTTGTAAGCAATGTGGGAAAGCCTTCAGTTGTACAAAGTCTTATCTAGAGCATCAACGGGCTCAATGTGGAGAAAAGCCCTATGAATGTAAGCAACTTGGGAAAGCTTTCGTATTTTCCACTTCTCTTCGAAATCATGAAAGAATGCATACTGAGAAGAAACCCTATAAATGTAAGCAATGTGAGAAAGGCTTCCAATATAGCAGCTGTCTTGGAAAACATAAACGATGTCATGACGGAAAGAAGTCTCATGAGTGTAAGGAATGTGGTAAAGCATTGCATCATTCCTATTCCCTTAGAAATCATCAAAGAACTCATTCTGAGAAAAAACCCTATGAATGTAAGCAATATGGGAAAGCCTTTAGTTCCAGCAGCTCTCTTGCAAATCATAAAATAAGTCATGATGAAAAGAAGCCTCATGAATGTAAGGAATGTGGCAAAACATTCCATCATCACTATTCCCTTAGAAATCATGAAAATACTCATACTGGAATGAAAACCTATGAATGTAAGGTTTGTGGTAAACTTTTCTCTTATTCAGCTGCTCTTCAATATCATAAAAGAATGCATACGGGTAAAAAACCCTGTCATCCCTCTTCCCTTAGAGATCATGAAAGAACTCATACTGGGGAAAAACCCTATGAATGTAAGCATTGTGGCAAAGCATTCTATTTTCTATCTGCCCTCCAACGTCATGAAATAACTCATACTCGGGAATATCGCTATGAATGTAAGCATTGTGGAAAAGGTTTCTATTATCAATCTTCTCTCCAAGATCATGAAAGATCTCATACTGGGGAAAAACCCTATAAATGTAAGGTTTGTGGTAAAGTTTTCTCTTATTCAACTTCCCTTCGATATCACGAAAGAATGCATACTGGGGAAAAACCCTATCAATGTAAGGAATGTGGGAAAGCCTTCATTTTCCCCAGCTCTCTTGGAAAGCATAAAAGAATTCATGATGGAAAGAAGCCTCTTGAATGTAAGGAATGTGGTAAAACTTTCTATTATCAATCTTACCTCCAACTTCATGAAAGTATTCATACTGGTGTAAAACGTTATGAATGTAAGCCATGTGGTAAAGCTTTCTATTATCCATCTTCCCTCCGAAATCATGAAATGACTCATAATAAGGAAAAACCCTATGCATGTAAGCAATGTGGGAAAGTCTTTAGTTACCTCAGTTCTCTTCGATGTCATAAAAGAATTCATGATGGAAGGAAGCCTCATGAATGTAAGGAATGTGGTAAAACATTCCATCATCCCTGTAACCTTAGAAATCATTTAAGAATTCATACTGGGGAAAAACCCTATGAATGTAAGCATTGTGGCAAAGGTTTCTATTATCTGTCTGCCCTCCAAAGTCATGGACGAATTCATACTGGCATAAAATGCTATGAATGTAAGCAGTGTGGTAAAGGTTTCTGTTATAAATCTTCTCTTCAACGTCATGATAGAACTCATACTGTTTTAAAATCCTATGAATGTAAGCTATGTGGTAAAGTTTTGTCTTCTTCAACTTCCATTCAACATCATGAAAGAATCCATACTGGGGAAAAGCCCTATCAATGTAAGGAATGTGGGAAATCCTTCATTTCTCCCTGCTCACTTGGAAGTCATAAAAGAAGTCATGAAGAAAAGAAGTCTCATGAATGTAAGGAATGTGGGAAAACCTTTCCTTTTCCCTCTTTACTTAGAAGACATGAAAGAATTCATACTGGATGAAAACCCTATGAATGTAAGCATTATGGTAAAAGTGTATCTTATCCAGCTTCCCTCCCATAAAATGATAGAACACATACTGGGAAAAAAAAACCATGTATGTCAGGCTTTTAGTCTTTCTGCATCTCTTAGAGATCATGAAAATATACATACTGGGGAGAAACTCTACGACTAAAAGCAATGTGAGGAAGCCCTTTCTGCCAAATATCTTAGTGGACATAAACTAATTCATCATGGAAAGATGTCTCATGATGTAAGGAATGTGGTAAAACTTTCTTTTATCCCTCTTTGCTTAGAAATCATGAAAAAAATCATACTTGGGAAAAACCCTATGAATGTAACCATTGTGGTAAAACTTTCTCTTATCCAAGTTCCCTCCAACATCATAAAAGAACTCATATTAAGGAAAAACTCTATGAATGTTATCCATGTGGAAAACCATTTATTCATCCCAGTTCCCTTCAAAATCACAAAAAACACTAATAATAGTGGAGAGAAATTATAATGAATGAAAGAACTCACACTGAAAATAAGCCCTATTGTGTAAAGATTGTAGAAAAGCCTCTGACCATCCTGGTTCTTTTTTTTTTTTTTTCATCCTCACCAGAGGATATTTTTTCATTGAGACAGTGGAAGTCAGAGAGTAAGACAGAGAGCAATAATGATATGAGAGAAACAAATCAGTTCGATGCCTCCTGCACATGCCCAGCCATTTAAGCACGCACAGTGCAGAAAAGCTCTATGAATGTAATGAATGTGGTCAAGTTTTCAGTTTCCAAGTCTCTTAGAAAGCATTGAAGGAAGAACACATACTAGGGAAAAACATTATCAATGAAAGCAATGTGGGAAAACCTTATGTTGTGTCACACATCTTTCAAGACATAAAAGAAGACATGATGGAAATAAGCCGCATGAAGAGGCCTGGCCCAGAGTGCAGGGTTGCAGGAGGAGTTACAGGGTGGGGTGGGTTCCCTAACACCTGGGCTTTGCCTTTTTATCCTGGTTCTTCACCAGGGTGGTTTGCTGGGTGATGGCTGTGTGGGGGCTTCCCAGCCCATGTGCAGTGTGCATCTGCTCTGGGAACTGAGCTCTGCACCTGGCCTCACAGTCCAGGCTTTGTGTGTGGCCTCGGTGCCCGGCTGCTGGGCTCCCCTCTATCCCACTGGCACGTGCAGGGCAAATCTCCCCTCCTTGCGGGTCCCCTACCTTGGCTCTGAAGAGCTGTGGGACCTGGAGCGGCTGCAACAGGCAGGCCAGCCACCAGCATCCCATGGGCAGACCTGTGGCTATCATTACCTGAAAACCGACTTTGGAGGAAAACAATGGATGTTTTGAATTTAGGCAGCATTGTAGGAATGCAAGAATTTTTGACTCTTCTTTCTTAGATGGATCCAAAGCAGATTACTAGAATACAGTGCCCTATTTTACAGTGTATGGAGGGAAAGCATAATTGCAAACAATATTTTCTTAAGTATATTGCAACATTTTTAGGGGAAACATTTGTACCTAGAAATGACTGAATTACCCTACTGGCACAAAATAAAATGAGTGAACTTTGAAAAATGTAAAGTGGAGAGACATTAAAGCACTAATTTGGATTGATAAATTAGTAGAAATATTACTATGATCTTATCACTGAATTTGTGGATATGAATCCTACCGTTCAGTAAAAAGCTAAAAATGATCTGCCATGTCATAGGCCCAGACACTTCAGTGACTTCAAAAAGGTGAAGGCTTTTTAGTGCAGGTTAATTGTTTGCAAGCAGAGAAACCAACTCTGGCTAATGTAAGGAAGGCAGGCATTTCTCTGAAATGGGCAGATGAACACAGGCCTCTGAAAGGACCCAGCAGGGGCAGCTCAACTCCTGTCAGGGTCTGCCCTGGAGTGGATCTGTGTTAACCAGGGTCTCCCTTGGCTTTACTGCCCACAGAGTTGAATTGCCCAGATCCCTTTAGTTCCATGACTACCCCTAGGCCAGAGGAGGGAGAAGAGTGTTGAAAGATGTTCCCATTGAGACTTAATGCAGAGGTAGATGGTGGGTCCCCCACAAAAATAGTTATTGTCACAAAAGAAGAGGGAAGAGATTTAGTGTAGGCAAAAACAAGAGATTTGTTCTGCAGGTAGAAATGTAGTTATTAATGGGGGAAATGAAATTACTTGTCTTCAGGAGGCATCTTCCCTTCCCCTTTCACTTGCAGATGTGAATTAGAGAATGATGGGTCCTATTTGTATGGACTTATAATTCCTGTGCGATCCATTGGACAGTGTCTTTGATATAGACATGTGTTTATTGAACATCAAATGAGAGACAGGGAACAGACACTGTATTGTAGGCTCAACACCTTCAATGTAGTCTTGCAAAATACAAGGCAGCATGAGAAATATTGCAACTAAATATTAAGGGTAGTATGTTTCATAGGAGTTTTCAAGTAGAAATAAAACACTTGTCTAGACAAGTTTTACGGAGAATAAGTTTTGTTTGGCTGGGATCTTGAAACATGAGTCGGATTCTGAAAAGATAAAAGAGTGTATTTGTGGGGCACTCCAGAAAGCTTATTTAGGCTAGAGGAGGAGCATGAAAGTGAAGTCATGGAAGATAAATAAACAGCCATTCCACTTCCCTCAGCGCAGTGCACTCTACTACCTTACTTAGTAGGTCTTTGGATGTGGAATTGTACTTTGGAAATGCAGTTCTACTAGCGCTGAGTTTCTTTTCAAGAGCCTTTTCTTCATTAGCTAATCTGGAAAGATCTGCTTCTTGCTCATGTTCTAAAAACCGCCTGAGGTGCTCAAATTCAGAGAATAATTCCAGCCTTTGGTTTTGCATCTTCTCTCTAAATTCTAAGAGGTTTTTGCTTTGAGTGCTTATTAATTTCTGAATGTCTGCCACCTGCTTCTTCAGGGGCTCAATGTAGCTGCTGAGCCTTTGCTTGTGATGACAGGCAGCCCCCTCCATGGGCCTCTCCTGGTGGTCAGGGGGCTGAGTGCACAGGTGACACAACAGCTCTAGGTCTTTCTCTCAGAAGAGGGTCAGGACCTTCTGCTTGTCCCACAAGCACCTCTTCCTGTCTCTTCTTGCCCCTGGTGGTCTAGAGGAGCTTGGTGATGACCACCATCCTTCCCAGCTGGGTGTTGCTCCTCACATGCCTCTCTTCACATGGGTGACAACACACAGGGCAAGGGAACCTGTCCTGTAGATCAGCCCAGGACTGCTGGATGCAGGAGTGATGGACATTGTGCTCACATTCAATAGTGACAGGCTTTTTCAGGTCATCCAGACAGATGGGATAATTGATTTCTGCTGGGAGTCCTGCCAGAGCTGCTTCAACTTCCAGTGGGCCCCGAATGAAGGACTGGACTGAGGTAGGTTTCTTCGGGAAGCTGGGCTCTGCAGTGAGAAGTGGATGCCCCGGAAATCTCAGTCCTCACTGTGCTGGTGGCCTATGAGTCCTGCAAGTCCCCTGACCTTTTAATTCCAGCTGCCAAGAGAAGCCCTTCCCCCAACCTGCAGCCAGTCAGAGCTCAGCTGGACAACTGCTCCTCCAGATTTGGAAGCTCAAAGAAAATGAAGCCAGCTAAGCAGCTTCTTGGTTAGAAGAACAGTTCCTACTTGAAATCATTAGTTGTTGTGTGTGAGAAAATATTTCTTCCTTCAATCCCTGAGTTTATTTCAAGTGATTCCAGTCAGATTTCTCTCTCCTAACCCCAATCTTCCATTCTCATGATTTTATCATTAAGCCCATCTACTTCCACCCAAGGATTAGGGTTCTCTCCAGCAATTCTTCCATTGATTATTCAGGAAGTTTTTCTGTATATTAGTTGCTCTTCAAGTTTGTTCCGGGACCATGTCTATGCAATATCAACTTACTAGTACTCTGCCGCCATTTTTAATCTTACCAATTTGTATTTCTTAATCCCTTCACCATTTCATCCAGCCCCGAAACCTTCTCTCCTCTGGCAACCATCAGTTTGATCTCTATGAGTCTTTCTATTTTGTTTGTTCATTGATTTTTTTCTTTAGATTTCACATATAATTGGAATCATATGGTAATTATCTTTCTGTCTGACTTATTTCACTGAGTTTAACCTCTAAGTCCATTCATGCTGTTGCAAAAGGTAAGGTTTCATTTTTTATTACGGCCAAGTAATATTCCATTGTATATATGTACCACTTCTTCTTTATCCACTTGTCTATTTTTTTAATACATTTTATTGATTTTTTACAGAGGGGAAGGGAGAAGGATAGAGAATCAGAAACATTGATGAGAGAGAAACATCAATTCAGCTGCCTCCTGCACACTCCCCACTGGGGATGTGCCCGCAACCAAGGTATATGCCCTTGACGGGAATCAAACCTGGGACCCTTCAGTTCGCAGGCCAATGCTCCATCCACCAAGCCAAACCAGTTAGAGTTCCACTTGTCTATTGATAGGCACTTGGGTTGCTTCCACATATCTGCTATTGTAAATAATGCTGCAATGAACATACATTCATTTAAATTAGTGTTTTGTGTTTTATCAGATATATACCCAGAAGTGGAATTACTGGGTCAAACAGGCATTTCCATTTTTAATTTTTTGAGGACCCTCCATACTGTTTTTCCATAGTAGCTACACCAATCTTCATTCTCACCAATAGTTCATGAAGGTTCCCTTTTCTCCCATCCTCGCCAGCACTTGTTGTTTGTTGATTTATTGATGATAGCCATTCTGACAGGTGTGAGTTGATAGCTCATTTTGTTTTTTCCTTGTAATCCTCAACCGAGGATTTATTGGAGGGGGGCAGGGGGGAGAGAAATTAGTTGCCTCCTGTACCATCAACTGGGGATCCAACCTACAACCAGGGTATGTGTCCTGACCAGGATTGAACCTGTACCCTTTGCGGAATGATGGTAAAACAAATGGAAACACTTTTAGTTTTGTTTTTTAAAAAATATATTTCATTGATTTTTTTACAGAGAGGAAGGGAGAGGGATAGTTAGAAACATTGATGAGAGAGAAACATCAATCAGCTGCCTCCTGCATACCCCCTACTGGGGATGTGCCCTTAACCGGAATCGAACCTGAGCCCCTTCAGTCGCAGGCCAATGCTCTAGCCACTGAGCCAAACCAGTTAGGGCACAGTTTTAGTTTTAATTTGTATTTTTCTGATGAACAGTGACACTAAACATCTTTTCATATGTCTGTTGGCCATCTGTAATGTACATCCTCTTTGGAGAATCAGGTCGTCTGCCATCTTTTAATTGGATTGTTTATTTTCTTGTATATATTGTGTAAGAATGTGGTCTAGGTTTCATTTTTTTGCACGCATTTTCCAATTTTCCCAACAGCATTTATTGAATACACTGTTTTTACTCCATTGTGTGTACTTGTCTCCTTTGTCATATATTAATTTACCATAAAAGTGTGGACTTACTTGTGGGCTCTCTATTCTCTTCCATTGTTCTATATGTCTGTTTTTATGCTGGTACCATTCTGGTTTAATTACTATAGCTTTGTAGTATAGTTTGATATCAGTTAATGTGGTATCTCTGACTTTGTAATTCTTCCTCAAGATAGCTATGGTTATTTGGGGTCTTTTGTGGTTTCATATAAAATTTTGAATTATTATTATTTTTTAAAATATATTTTTATTGATCTCAGAAAGGAAGGGAGAGGGAGAGAGACAGAAACATCAATGATAAGAGAGAATCATCAATCGGCTTCCTCCTGCATGCCCTGCACTGTGGATTGAGCCTGCAATCTGGGCATGTACCCCTGACCGGAACCAAACCCAGGACCCTTCAGTCTGCAGGCTGACACTCTATCTACTGAGCCAAACCAGCTAGGGGCACATTTTGAATTATTCCAGTCCTGTGGAAAATGTCATTGGTATTTTGATAGGAATTGCACTGAATCTATAGATCACCTGGGGTAGTATGGACATTTTAATGATGTTAATTCTTCTTATCCATGAGTATAGTATTTACTTCCACTTATTTGTATCTTCTTCAGTTTCTTTCTTCAGTGTATTATAATTTTCTAAGTACAGGTCTTTTACCTCCTTGGTTAAATTTATTCCTAGGGATTTTATTTTTTTATTCCAAATCCATTTTAATCTTATGGGTCTACCATCCTATATGGGGTCTGTTGTTGAGCATATGTTGTTATGTGGCTCATGACTGTATTAAGTTTTGCTTTTGGTGATGTGACTTTACACAAGTGATTTATTGTGTGCCCATTGACCCTTTTTTGTTTTAATAGAACAGATGCAAATTTTAATTGTTTATTTTCCCAGAGTCAATGAATGGCTGTTATTAAAAAGTGTATTTTGTGTGTGTGTGTGTGTGTGTGCGCGCGCGCGCGCGTGTGTGTGTGTGTGTGTGTGTGTGTGTGTTTACACGTAGCTAATAACCACCTGGGTGTAATTTGCATAAACGTTTTGTGCCTCTCTTTCCAGGATCTTTTCTGGGGAACAGAAATCCTATGAGAAATCCTTTGGGTGGTTCCTCTTGGGTATCTTTCTGGATGCAGCACTTCCTCTCCCCAAGTTTGTCACCTTTAAATATTTATTCACTTTATTTTAGTCTCAGGTTTTTAATGAATAAAAGTGTATGCAATCATTGCAACTTAAAATAAAGTATAAAATATTTTCAAGTATTCTGGACACAAGTGCCTCTCAGAGAAATCACATATTTTATCGTTACATTGCATCTATTAAATTATTGTTTGGCTTGTTTCTTCCGAGTGTTGGTAGGAATATTACAAGATCTATTATATCGAGTGAATCAAATAGATTTTTAGAGCTTAGACAGGAGGTGTTGAAGTATGATTAATAATTTATAAAATAAATTCTTGCTGTGGGAACAATAATTAATTAACATTTTATTATTCATATTTTTAATATTTTCTTTTGTTTTTAAGTAAGGCCCTTTAACTTTTCTTGTAAAACTGGTTTAATGGCACTGAACATCTTTTACCTTTTTCTTGTGTGGGAAAGTCTTTATCTGTTTTTTGTTTTTAATTCTGAATTATAGTCTCACTGGGTAGGGTAATTTAGGTTGTAGGTCTTATCACTACTAGGAATATTCCATGCCGGCCCTAGCCTGTGTGGCTAAGTTGTTTGGACATTGTCCTGAGCACAGAAAGGTTGCCAGTTTGAGTCCTTGTCAGGGCACATACCCATGTTGCTGGTTCCATCCCTGGTCGTGTAGGTGTGGGCGGCAACCAATTCATGTTTTCCTTCCACATTGATGTCTCTCTCTCTCTCTCTCTCTCTCTCTCTCCCTCTCTCTCACCAGTAAAAATATCCAGACTTGCCCTAACCGATTTGTCTCAGTGGGTAGAGTGTCAGCCTGCAGACTGAAAGGTCCTAGGTTTGATTCAGGCCAAGGGCGTGCACCTTAGTTGTGGACACATCCCTGTAAAGTTGCTATTAAGAATCAAGCTGACACTTTTATGGGATTTCCCTTGTATGTAACCAGCTGGTTTTCTCTTACTGCCTCTAAGATTGTCTTTGTCTTTGATCTTTGGCAATTTAATTATGATGGGTCTTAAAATAGGCCTTTGGTTCATCTTGTTTGGGACTGTCTGTACTTCCTGGACTTGTGTCTATTTTCTTTTGCCAGATTATGGAAATTTTCAGTAATTATTTTTTTTAAAAAGTTCCAATTCTTTGCTTTCTTTCTTCTTTTCTGCTACCCTATAACACAAATGTTGTTATGCCCGATGTCATCTCAGAGCTCCCTTAAACTATTTTCACTTTTCAAAGATTGATTTTAGAGACAAAAAGAAAACATTGATTTGCTATTTCACTCATCTATGCATTCATTGATTGCCTCTTACTTGTGTCCTGACTGGGAATCTCACCTGCAACCTTGGGGTGGCAGGACAACTCTCTAACTAGCTGAGCTACTTGACAAGGGCTGCATGTACATTTTTCTAATAAAGGAATGCTTTTCCTGTTTTATAAAAATATTTTACTCCTCTACCTGGTTTTGCTCAGGGGATAGAGAGCATCGGCCTGCAGAATGAAGGGTCCCGGTTTTTATTCCGGTCAAGGGCACACGCATGTGTTGTGGGCTCAATCTCTCATGGGGGGGGGGGTGTGCAGGAGGCAGCTGATCAATGATTCCTTCTCATCATTGATATTTCTATCTCTCTTTCTCTCCCTTCATCTCTGAAATCAATAAAAATGTATTAAAAAGAATATTTTATTAACTTTTACTAAGCCATCTAATGCTAACTGATATTGTATTTTCACATATGGAGAGGATATAGAAAATGTTCCATTCTAATATGGCCTTTCAGGTAAACATTGTTGTTACCTTTATTTAATTACTAGAGGCCTGGTGCACAAAATTTGTGCACTGGAGGGGGGTCCCTCAGCCTGGCCTGCACCCTCTAGCAGTCTGGGAGCCCTTGGGGGCTGTCTGACTGATGCTTTAGGCAGTTAGATATCCTTAGTTCTGCTGCAGACATTGGAGAAGCTCCCACCACCACCGTTTTGCTCGCCAGCCATGAGTCTGGCTTAGGGTTTCTGGCCGAGTGGTGTTCCCCCTGTGGGAGTGCACTGACCACCAAGGGGCAACTCCGGCATTGAGCGTCTGCCCCCTGATGGTCAGTGCCCCTCATAGCAACCGGTTTTTCCACCATTAAATCGATTTGCATATTAGCCTTTTATTTTATAGGATATATTTTGAATTATTATTCTCATGAACATACAAGATTTGATATCTTTTTCATCAACCAAATTTTATTTTTTATCATTTTTCTAGATTATTTTTTAAATTATATATGAGTGTGTATTCAATAATGCCAGCAGTATGGGAGAGCAGCAGGTCATCAACAAAAATCTCCTCTGCAGCCCCTCATAAACCAGCTGCTTTTGTAGGGTAAGACACAGATTACACAGGGAAATATGGATTATATGTATGATATGGGGAAGCAGGGATGACAGGCATGGATAAGTAGGAGGCTGGGGTGGGACTCCATTGTTTGGGCAACAAGGTTGTTAATCTTTCCATGGGAATGGACCACATTCCATGGTTGACTCCCAAGTCCCAGGGGCATACAACTCCCAGCCAGGGCAGAATGACCTTTCTTGAACCAACACAAGGCAATCCTGGTTAACAGAGCATGATTAATGTTTTCCATAAGCATAGCTCGTCCCAATATTCTATTCCTGCCCCTAACATTTCCCCACTGCTATTTCTATCATCTCATATCTATGAGGTTAGTTTTAGATGAAAGTCTCATCCTGCTGGACTGCATCTGCTTCTGCCTTGAAAGCAGTTCCCAGGGATGGAATACACCAAATGCGGGATCTTGGCTATGTTTTCTATTAACTGAGAATTGTCAGAAACATTCCTTTAAAGCCCTCATAACCATGGTTATGCTGCAAGTAATCTATTGCTGCCCGATTTTCTAGAATGGCCTCCCTGATCTGGCTCAGCTCTGGATTTATCCCAGGTATAGCCCTGGAGGTGGCATTCAGGGCTTTTACCGTGCTACAAGCCAGTCGGGTCACTTCTACATTGAGGGAGCCTACCATGACCAGCATAACAAAATGGTCAAAGCAATGTATGCAGCATGGTCTAGATGATTTTGAGGGCAAATTAATTAAAGCTGGGGACAGTGAAACAAGGAAGGGACTAGGATAGAAGAAGCAGTAGGAGAGAGCCTGGGCAGGGCTGCGTTGGCTCACTGGAAAGCCAGAGGAAAGGGGCCCTTGGCATGGGATCAGGGGGTGAGCCTTGGATGACCAGATGCTGCCCATGGCTCCCCTGGTTGCAAGTCTCATGGGAACCTTAGAATTTAGGAGATGCTTGCGTGCAGCGGAAGAACAGGAGGGAGTGAAAGGCAGAGGCATGCACCCGGAACGGGGAGGGCGCTACCACATCTTTATTTACTCATCCCTCGGTGCACCCTCAGGTTGTTTCCATATCTTGGTGATTGTAAATAATGCTGCAGTGAACATGGGGGTGCACATATCTTCTCAAGACACAGTTTTCTTTTATTTATTTTTTTGGTTAAATAAATATATAGAATTGGAATTGTTGAATCATATGGTATCTCTATTTAAAATTTTTTAACAATAACATCCATAGATTTTTTCATAGTGGCTTCACCAATTTACATTCCCACCAACAGTGCACAGGGATTCTGTTATCTCAACATTCTCACCACCAGTTGTCATTTCATAGTTGTGGATCTTTATTAAAGTTTTAATAATGTTTTGCACTTTTATGAGTATTTTTTCTACTTTTATTAAATTTATTCCCATTTGTTCCATTTGATTCTATTGCAAATAAGTTTCTTTTGTTAATTTTGTTATCAGATTGTTCATTGCAGTGCATAGAAACACAGTTTATTTTTATATACTGCTCTTGTATCATACCAATTTGCTGTACTAAATCATCAGTTCTAATAGCTATTTTCAGTGGGTTCCTTAGAGTTTTCTGTAAACAAGATAAGTCTTAGCAAATGAAGGTAGTTTTACTACTTTCTATTCAATCTGGATACCTTTTATTTCCTTTATTGTCTAAATTGTTCTGGCTAAAATCACCAGTAAATTGTCAAATAGAAGTGGAAAGCACTGGCATCCTGGTTTTATTCCTCATTTTCAGGAAAAAAACATCCAGATGTTTCCCATTAAACGTAGAATTACCTGTGGATGTCCCATATTCGCTCATTCTCAGGTTCAGGAAAATCTTGAGTCTTGATTTGCTGAGTATTTCTCTCATGAAAGGACGTTGGGTTTTCTCAAGAATTTCCTCTGAGCCTCTTAAGATGACCATGATATTTTAGCTTTTTACTCTATTAATCTGATGTATTACATTAGTTGATTTTTAAATGTAACCCAGCCTCACATATCTACTTGGTCATGCTGCATACTTCTTTTCAGATTTTGCTGGGTTAAGTCCTACTACTGGTTAAGGTATTTCCTTTTTTATAATCTATATTCACAGAAGAAATATGTCTGCAGTTTGTTTTTGTGGTGATGAACCTGAGCTGCCCTACTGACTGCCTATGTAAGTGAGACAAGTTAGTTAGCTCCCAAAGTCTCAGTTGCCTCTCTAACCAAAGGTGACCAGATTAGTGCTTCCATGTTTAGGAGTCTCTGAAGATGTAAAGTACTGAGCCAATCCTCCCGTGGTGCTGAGTGTCTTACACTGAGTAAGCCTCTACCAGTGCATTTATTTTCATTATTCATTTTTATATATTGGTTTGGGTGTACCACTCAGTGGTTAGACAGTCATATACCATACAAGTGTGTGCATCGTAAAGTGTCTTGATTATTATGTTAGCATTCCTGTTCCTATTCTCATTGTTATTGTCGTCATTATCTTATAAACTCTAAAACAGTTGCCCAGAAAGTGTTGCTCAGTGGTTGAACATCAACCCTTGCACCAAGAGACTGCTGGTTTGATTTCTGTCAGGGCACATGCCCGAGCTACAGACTCAGTCCCCAGTGTAGGAGACAGCCTACCGATGTTTCTTTATCATTGATGTTTATATCTCTCTCTCCCTCTCCTTTCTTTTCTGAAAAAAAAAGAAAATATGTATATACTAGTATATATACATATACACATACATATATGTCAGTTTTTAAAACATAAAATCTAAACTGGCTGGTAAAATAACTATGAAGTAATGCTTTTAATATAATTCTGTGATGACTGTTTTGATTTCATCTATGGGTGGTTATTTTTCCTCTGAAAACTTCAAAATACATGCCGTGATTATGATGTATTGCCTTATTTTTAAAAAAATATATTTTATTGATTTTTTACAGAGAGGAAGGGAAAGGGATAGAGAGTTAGAAACATTGATGAGAGGGAAGCATCAATCAGCTGCCTCCTGCACACCCCTTACTGGAGATGTGCCTGCAACCAAGGTACATGCCTTGACCATAATCGAATTGGGACACTTCAGTCTATGGGCCAATGCTCTATGCACTGAGCCAAACCAGTTAGGGCGATATATTGCCTTCTTAACTAGATAGAAAAATGTCATTGATTCTTCCAATACTGCTTCAAACACCATGCCTATATTACAGTCAGACCACAAGGAAAAATATTTTTAGGTACAAACAAATATCTGTTCTTCTGCCATTTAAATGTATTTCATGCTTTCTACCACAAAAAGGATCCATTGCTCCTTGTTTTCATTCTGATATAAGAGGCTGGAGTGCAATTTTGGAGTTCTCCAGTGAACACTGAAACTGGCCCCCACACATGAAGGAAAAGGAAAGACCAAAGAAAGAGACAGACCACTCCAGATTTTTAAATGGCAGTTCTAGTAAGCAAAGGAACTTGAATATCAGCGTGTTCTTGGGTGGCCATTAGAGCAGCAGACCTCCACACTGCCCACCAGAATCTTCAAAGTTTACCTAGAAGCCTTCACTGGGTCACCCAGTCAGATGGGATCAGCAACACATTGTCCTCGAAAACCTCAATCCTTGAAATGGCTTTAGTTCTCCATCAGGGGGAAGAATATATATCCCAAGGACAGGGATGGGAGGAAGGAATCTCATTGCCTAGCTCATTGGTTGACCAGCTGTGGCATCTTCTCAATGACCCCCCACAGAGCAGCTACTTGAATCATGTGTAACGTTTTCCATTAGGGCCATATGCCAAGGCTACCGGGAAAATCTCGCTATACATACAAGGAACCGTGTCTTTTCAGTGGGGCTCTTTGGCTGAAAAGAGCATCTTGTAGGGTGAGTCTTGAGACCTCATGGTTTCCAAGGTGCAGGTGGATGCAGCAACACTAAGTCTATTCTGGCCCTTGTGTTTGCCATGATGGAGACTACAGGAACCACCACCTCTTACCCCCTACTGTATCACCAATGGATTTCATGTAACCCACTTTTGTCTTCTCTTCGGATTGTAATATATAAAATTAGAGGCCCAATGCAGAAAATTCATGCAAGCGTAGGCCTTCCTTCCCCAGGCTTCTGGCACAAGCTTCCCTCTGGCCGTCTGTAGGACCTAGGATCTGGGCTTCCCTCTCAGTCCCAGCTTCGTCCCGAAGGACATCTGGTCTAATTAGCATATTATGCTTTTATTATTATAGATAAGGTACAAAACTGCCATTCCCTGGAACAATATCTCAATCCATTGACATTTTGCTTCCTGACAATAAACTCACAAAAATTCTCTTTAGGTTTGAATGATTCTTACATTGACAGATGGAACCCAGTTTTCTGATAAACCTCATTATTGCTGGATTCAACAGTGTAACTGTGGTGGCAACAGGAATGGCACCAGGTGTCTGACTGGGCTCAGACCAAACATGGGTTCAGCAGTCTGGGTACTTGGGTTCTGGCTAGGAAAGAACTAAGAGCAAGACCCAAGTGTAAGAGAACATTTATTGTGTAAATTAAGGAGATAGGAGAAGTAATTCTTAGGAGAAATTGGGCTTAGGAAAGGCGTTAGGGAGGTAAGGGAAGGACCCTTGGAGCTTGGGAGTGCAAGCTAATGGTAACCTGCCTGGGGGAGGAGGAGAAGGAGGTGAAAGGAAAGGTACAGGTGTGCTCCAGGGCGGGAGAGCACACTGGGTCCCCCTTCCTAAAGGTTTTAAGGGTAAAGATTTCAGGGGAGGTCCCAAGGGAAGAGCTGAATGGAATATTCTGTAGCTTTCCAGGTGTGTCCATTCAGGGATGTGGCCTCCACTGTTGGATTGGCCGGCACCAGGCCAGGGGTCATTATTCAATGCAGCTGGTCCTGATGTCAGCCCTGGCATTTTACTGCTTATTTGGACCCGGAGCTAGTGGAGGAAAGGTCACCCTGGGGACCAGGCCCAACCTTAGAAATGGTTGCCCATTGCTAGACACCTGGGCTTCCCACCCTGGTGACCTCTGTCCCTGGCCCATCTCCTTGCTCTGGGTAGGTCTTTTGAACTGCCCACAAGACAACCACAAGTAAGGGGTGGCTCATGACCTCAGAGGAGTGTGGTTGAATCACCAGTGGGAACACATTTTTTCATGTGAAAAACATTTTCTAAAGTTAACCATTCTAAATGCACAGAAGTCACTTTTCCCGCTGGAAATGATGGCTGGTTTCTGGTGTCAATGCTCTTTTTGGGAATCTGACTGTGGTTCTGGAAGGATAACACCCTAAGGCATCCCTAGTACCTGAGCCTGTGCACCTTTTTGGCAAATGCACACGTCAGACTCCAGGTGTCAACAAAGATGAAAATGGAGCCAGATTCCTTAGGTGCCTTTTAAGTGTGTGCGTTTGCAAGGAAGGACCACTGTTCCCTGGGGACTCTCAGCGCTGCCTCTCAATGCAAATGTCCCTTAACTGGAGATCTGGCTGCTTTGGGCTCAGGCCTGTGCACCTCAGGCGCTAGGGGGCATGTGGTGCACAGTGTCTGTCATCTGAGCTGGGCGCCAGGCGGGTGAAGCTGCTGTGGAGGCCGATGGGTGGGGTTACTGTGGGGCGGGTGGGTGGGGCTACGCTCTGCAATTACGCGGAAGTTCACTCAGATCGCTTCTGCCTTGTTCTTCGGTCATTCGTCCATCTGCGATCTGTAAGGTGGTGGGAGCTGCAGGCGGGACTCGGGAGGCCCAGGAACTAGAAATGGTGAGTGTGCGGCCGGGCGCGGGGACGGGGAGGAGGGGCGGGTGAGCAGCGTGGCGGACCGTCTCTCCACGGTCAGGTCCGGAGCCTGCGGACCCGAGGCGCCGGGGGCTCCGCTGAAACTGCAGGCCCTCGGGCTCGCAGGGTGGGGCCCAGCCGGGACCCGGGCGTCCAGTGTGTCCCCGCGGCAGGGCCTTGGGCTGCGGAGCGCGTCTGGGCAGCTCTGCACCCACATCCCCGCGGCTCCGCAGTCGGTGCGGTGACCACGTGGAGGGCCATTGGGGACAATGGTGACTCGGTCCCCGCGGTTCGTGCATGGGAGGAGCTGTGGTCTGTGGGGTCCCCTGTCCCTCCCTTCACCCCAGAAGGATCCCGTTTTCTCCTGAGTTATGATGTTTGTGGAGCAGGCTCTCAAGTCCACCCCCTGTCCCCCAGGCCTAGCTCTGCAGCAAATGCCTGCATTTCCAGTCTCTCCCCCGAATCCTAAGCGCCATCTTCCCTTCTCTGAGTCACAGCATGTTTATCAGCTATTTGTTTCGTGGTGGTTTTCAAACTGTTAAAACAAAATTCAACTGAATAAACTGGAAGGTTAACTGGCTGGATTCCCCGTTCCCCATCCCGTACAGTAAATAGAATCTCAGAGCAGCTGTTCACAATGGAAGACGTTTACAATTGGCAGAAAGGAAGTGGCTTTGAGAGGTTATTAGTAAAAGAAAAGAGGGGATTGCTTCAGGCAGGGTCACCCTTCCTTAGGGGAAGGAACCGCAGGAGTCTTTAGACAGATTAGTGTTGAACAGCAAGTTGCAGAGTGACTGGGTTAAAACTTTACTCCTGGGAGAGGTTGAAACTGCAGTTACATACAGTCATGCACCCCTGAACCTGGGGAGGACATCCTGAGGCAGTTTTGTTGTTTTCAGTTCTTTTACACTAAGCTGCATGGTGTAGCCTGCTACACACCTAGGCCATATGGTGTAGCCTGTGGGTTCTAGACAACAAACCTGTACAACATGCTACTGTACTGAATGCTGTTGGCAATTGTAATGCAGTGGTAGGAAGCATTTATGAAAAGGTGCAGTAAAAATGCGGTGTGCAAGGTAGAAAATGGTACATCCGTGTGGGGCACTGACCCTGAATGGGCTCCAGGACTGGAGGCTGCTCTGCAGGAGTCAGTGATTGGTGAGTGAATATGAAGACCTAGGACATTACTGTGCACGACTCTAGACTTTATGACACTGTACACTTAGGCCAGGAAATTTCCAAAAACAGCCCAGGAGGTAATGATGCAATCAAAAGGCACAGTCAACACAAGACCTTTGAGGTTGCTGCCCACATAAAACAGCATACTGCTTCACAGCAAAGTTTTCTGTCACAAAGATAAAGAGGATAGTGTAGCAAATGCATAAACCAGTTTCTCATCAGCAAGTATTCTATGTAGTGAAGGTAACTGTATGTGCTGGACTTTCATAGGACTGGCTGCACAGGAAGCTTGTTTACATCAGCATCATCATAAACATCTGAGCAATGCATTTCCCTATGACATTGTGATGGGTGTGACATCACTAGGTGATTACAGTTTTTCAAATCCACTATAATTTTTTTTATAGGAGATTTTATTTCCCATTAAGTTACAATTGACATATAACATATTAGTTTAAGGTGTACAGCATAATGATTTGATATTTGTATGTATTGTGAAGTGACCACAATAAGTCTAGTTAGCATCTGTCATCATACATAGTTACAGAATATTTTTTTCTTGTAAAGAGAACTTCTAAGATTTACTCTTAGCAAATTTCAAATCTGAAATATAGTATTAAGAACTGCAGACACCATGCTGTAAGCTGCATCTCCATGACTTATTTTATAACTGGAAGTTTGTACCTTCTGACACCCGTCATCCATTTGACCCTCAGCACACCCTGTACACTACTCCTGGAACCTCTAGCAACCATCAGTCTGTGCTCTGTATCTATGGAGGTGCTTTTTTAAAGGTTCCACAGATAAGTAAGAACACATGGTATTTCTCTTTTTCTGACTTATTTCACAAAGCATCCTGCCCTCAAGGTCCAGGTTATTACAACTGGCAGAATTTCTTTTTCTAATGGCTGAATAATACAATAATAATCCTCTGTGTGTGTGTGTGCACCGTTTTCTTTCTTTTTTTTTTATTGTTTAACGTACTACATATATCTTCTTTTTCCCCTATTGACACCCCACCCTGCCCCCAGGACAAGCCCCCACCACCCCAATGTCACTATGCTTTAATTATGTTCAATTTGTAACAATGAAAATACATCCTGCATATCAGATATGCACATTATGATTCATAACAGTAGCAAAATTAGTTATGAAGTAGCAACGAAAATAATTTTATGGTTGGGGTTCACCACAACATGAGGAACTGTATTAAAGGGTCTCAGCATTAGGAAGGTTGAGAAGCACTGCTTTCGGGTTTTCTGTGTACAGTATCATGTCTTCTTTGAGTAATGAGAGTTGTACTTCCTCCTTTGCAACTTGGATGCTTTTTATTTCTTCTACTTGTCTGAACGCTATGACTAGGACTTCCAGTACTATGTAGAATAAGAGTAGTGGAAGCGGACATCCCTGTCTTTTTCCAGGTCAGTTTGAACCAAGCTTTGATCGTAAAACAATTTATTTTTGTTCATTGACTATGATGTTGGCTATAGGTTTGTCATATATGGCCTTTATCATGTTGATATGCTCTCTCTATTCCCACTTTGCTGAGACTTTTTATCAAAACTGGATGTTGGATTTTGTCAATTGCCTTTTCTGTGTCTATTAATATGATCATGTGAGTTTTGTCTTTCAATTTGTTTATGTGATGTATCACTTTTATTGGTTTGGGAATATTGTACCAGCCTGGAATAAATCCCAGTTGGTCATGGTGTATGATCTTTTTAAGATATTGATGGATGCGATTTGCTAATATTTTGTGGAGGATTTTAGCATCTATGTTCGTGAGGGATATTGGCCCGTAATTCTCTTTCTTTGTAGTGACTTTATCTGCTTTTGGAATTAGAATAATGCTGGCCTCATAAAAAGAGTTTAGAAGTGTTCCTTCCTCTTGAATTTTCTGAAATAGTTTGAGGAGTAAAGGTGTTAGTTCTTTTTTTTTTAATTAAATCTTTATTGTTGAGATTATTACAGTTGTTTCTCTTTTTTCCCCCCATAGCTCCCCTCCTCCCCATTCCCCTCCCACCCTCCGCCCTCACCCCCCCACCACTGTCCTCATCCATAGGTGCACAATTTTTGTCCAGTCTCTTCCCGCATCCCCCACACCCCTTTCCTCCCCAAGAATAGTCAGTCCACTCCCTTTCTATGCCCCTGATTCTATTATAATCACCAGTTTATTCTGATCATCAGATTATTTATTCACTTGATTTTTAGATTCACTTGTTATTTGTTGTTCATAATTTGTATCTTTACCTTTTCTTCTTCTCCCTCTTCTTCCTCTTCTTAAAAGATACCTTTCAGCATTTCATATAATACTGGTTTAGTGGTGATGAACCCCTTTAGCTTTTCCTTATCTGTGAAGCTCTTTATCTGACCTTCAATTCTGAATGATAGCTTTTCTGGATAAAGTAATCTTGGTTGTAGGTTCTTGGCATTCATCACTTTGAATATTTCTTGCCACTCCCTTCTGGCCTGCAAAGTTTCTGTTGAGAAATCAGCTGACAGTCGTATGGGTACTCCCTTGTAGGTAATTGACTATCTTTCTCTTGTTCCTTTTAAGATTCTCTCTTGTCTTTTGCTCTTGGCATTTTAATTATGATGTGTCTTGTTGTGGTCCTCTTTGGATTCCTCTTTTTTTGGGTTCTTTGCGCTTCCTGGACTTGTAAGTCTATTTCTTTGACCAGGTAGGGGAATTTTTCTGTCATTATTTCTTCAAATAGGTTTTCAATATCTTGCTCTCTCTCATCTTCTGGCACCCCCATAATTCAGATGTTGGTATGCTTGAAGTTGTCCCAGAGGCTCCTTACACTATCTTCATATTTTTGGATTCTTTTTTTCTTTTTGCTTTTCCTGTTTGGCATTTTTTGCTTCTTCGTATTTCAAATCTTTGACTTGATTCTTGGGATCCTCTAGTCTGCTGTTGAATCTCTGTATATTATTCTTTATCAGTTAGTGTATGCTTAATTTCTGATTGGTCCCTTTGCATATCCTTGAAGGTCTCACTAAATTTCTCGGAGGTTTCTAGAAGATTCTTGAGTAACCTTATAACCGTGGTTTTGAACTCTATATCCAGAATTTTTCTTTTATCCAGTTCTTTCATTTGTGACTTGTTTCTTTTTCTCTGGATTTTGGCTGCTTCCCTGTGTTTGTTTCTATGTACTGGGTAGCTGCTAAATCCCCTTGATTTGATAGAGTGGCCTTGTATGATAGGTGTCCTATAGGGCCCAGTGGCTCAACCTCCCCAGTCACCTGAGGTGGACACTCTTGGTGCACCCCTTTGTAGGGTGTATGCACAATCTTGTTGTAGTTAACCCTTGATTGCTGTTGGTATCACTGGGATGAATTCACCTCCAGGCCAATTGGCTGTGAGGACCAGCTGTGTCTACACTGGAAGATCTGTTGCGCAGGAGACACCCTTATCGGGCAGGACTTGCTTCAGTGGGGGTTTGGTGCTCACTGAGTCTGCCCCTTGAGTGTGTCTCTTATGGATGTGAAGAGTTGTAATCCGATATGTCTCACACTGACCACTGGGTACACTGGCTCTTGAATCTCCAAGGAGGTGCAAGGTCAGCCACTGTCTGGGACCACCCAGCAGGAGCTACAGAGACATCTGCAGATTCCTCCTCTTTGTATGGGGTTACTGGAAGTGCCCAGACGAGGCCCAGCGGTGAAGCAAGGCAGGCTGCTGCTGCTGCCGGGCCTTGGGCCTTCTTTTGGAAACTCGGGCTCTCTGACCCAGCTGCAGTTTGATAGGTTTTAGGAGGAGAAAGGACAGGTCATTCATATGCAAAAGCTGATGCTCACAGTTTGGGTGGGGTTGTAAATTGGGTGGGGCGGTGTTTATGGGAATCACCAGGGCGGAGCTAACAGCAATGGCTGCCAGTCAGCCCTGCACCAGAGACATCCCGGGACTCCGCATCCTGCACCCCCGTGCAGGAACAATGATTACTGTGAGCACCTCTGAGAGAAAGCTGCCCTCACGTTCCTGTTCCAATGACAGACAGTTCAGTTTCTCTCCATATGTGTCTGGGCCCCCTAGAGTCTCACCCAGAACTGGAGATCAGAGCAAGCAGGAGCTTGAATCTCCCTCCTGATTAAAAGAGCAGCACATCCAGGTGCCAGCACTTTCTGTGCCTCCGCACCTCTTACCAGTCTCAGTGGGCTTTCTTCACCTCTCTAGTTGTGGATCTTCAACTCAGCCAGCTTTCCCGTGGTTCTGGGTAGTAGTTCTGCCTTTTAGTTGTAATTTTGATGTAGTTGTGAGGGGCAGCAAGTATAGGTGTTTACCTATGCCGCTATTATTTCCTTCCTTCTACTTACTCTGGATTTTCTTATTATACTCTTTCTAGTTCCTTAAGTTGTAGGGTTAAATAATTTATTGTTGATTTTTCTTGTTTTTTTGAGGTATGCCTGTAGTGCTATGAACTTCCCTCTCAGGACTACTTTGCTGTGTTCCATGGATTTGGGGTTGTTGTGTGTTCGTTTTCATTTGTTTCCAGGAAGTTTTTGATTTCTTTCTTTCTTTATCTCATTGGTAACCCATTCCTTGTTTAATATTATGCTGTTTAGCATCCGTGTGTTTGAATGCTTTTGGGTGTTTTTACTGTAGTTCTGGAGAATTCTCTTGTTTCATTTGGGGGTTGTTTTGTTGTCTCCTCATTTTGGCTATCTGTCTGGGTTTAGGACTATATGCTAGGTAGATCCTCTACCCTTCTCAAACTTTAGTGCAGGACAGTGTCAAATGCTGTTTTTGACTAATTTCATTCCACTGTGATCAGGAAGATGCTTGATATGATATCAATCTTCTTGACGTTCTAGAGACATGTTTTGTGTCCTAATGTGATCTTTCTTTGTGAATGATCCATGTGCACTTGAGAAGAATGTATGTTTTGCTCTTTGGGGTGAAATGTTCTACAATTGTCAATTAAATCTATCTGATCCAGTGTGTCCTTTAGAGTCACTTTCTCCTTATTAGGTTTTGTCTGGAAGATTTATCCAGTGAAGTCAGTGGGTCATGTTTTGTATCCATTCAGCTACCCTATGCCTTTTGATTGGAGCACTTAATCAATTTATATTAGGATTATTATTGATAGGTACTTATTTATTGCCATTTTAATTCTGTATGCCTAGGTTTCTCTCTGGTTCTTGTTCTCATTACAGCAGTCCCTTTTGCATTTCTTTGTGTGTGTTTTTAATTTAAATTCTTTATTGTTTAAAGTATTATATATATCTCCTTTTCCCCTATTGACCTCTCCCCAGCTACTCCCACCCCCAGGACATGCCCTCACACCGCTCTGTCTGTGTCCATTGGTTATGCCTCCATGCATGCATACAAGTCCTTTGGTTGATCTTTTATCCCGCACCCCTCCCCTGCCTTCCCTCTGAGATTTCACGGTCTGTTTGATGCTTCTATGTCTATGGGTCTATTTTTATTGATCAGTTCGTGTTGTTCATTATATTCCACAAATGAGTGAGATCATGTGATATTTATCTTTCTCCAACTGGCTTATTTCACTCAGTATCATGCTCTCCAGGTCCATCCATGCTGATGCAAATGGTAAGAATTTTTTCTTTTTTATAGCAGCATAGTATTCCATTGTATAGATGTACCACAGGTTGGTTTGTTTTAATCCACTCATCTGCTGATGGATACTTAGGCTGTTTCCAACTCTTAGCTATTGCAAATTGTGCTGCTATGAACATATGGGGTGCATATATCCTTTTTGATTGGTGTTTCTGATTTCTTGGGATATATTCCTAGAAGTGGGATTACTAGGTCAAATGGGAGTCCCATTTTTAATTTTTGAGGAAACTCCATACTGTTTTCAACAGTGGCTACATCAGTTACATTCCCAGCAGCAGTGCACCAGGGTACCTTTTTATCCACATCCTCACCAGCACTTGTCATTTGTTGATTTGTTGATGGTAGCCATTCTGACAGGTGTGAGATGGTACCTCATTGTCATTTTGATTTGCATCTCTCAGATGATTAGTGACTTTGAGCATGTTTTCATATGTCTCTTGGCCTTCTGTTTGTCCACTCTGGGAAAGTGTCTATTTAGGTACTTTGTTCCCTTTAGCATTTGTTGTAATGCTGGCTTGGTGGTAATGCATTTTTTTTGTCTAGAAAGCTATTTATGTGATCGTTGATTTTGAATGATAGCTTTGCTGCATATAGTAATCTTGGTTTCAGATACTTGCTTCCCATTACCTCGAGTACTTCATGCCATTCTCTTCTGGTCCTATAAGTTTCTGATGAGAAATCAGGTGTCAGCCTTATGGGAACTCCTTATAGGTAAAAGTTTGCTTTTCTCTTGCTGCCTTTAAGATTCTCTCATTGTCTTTAGTTTTTGGCATTTTAATTATGATGTGTCTGTGTCTGGGTCTGTTTGGGTTCTTCTTGCTTGGGGTTCTCTGTGCCTTCTGAACTTGTGTGACTTTTTCCTCTACCAGATTATGGAAGTTTTCTTCCATTAGTTCTTCAAGCAAGTTCACTTCTCCCTTTCTGCCTATTCTGGCCCACATGCTAGTCTACTATTGTTACATTTCACGTTGTTTCACAGCTCCGTTAAGCTATTCTCATGTTTTTAAATTGATTTTTCTTCTTGGTCCTCTGATTGAGTGATATTTTCAATTCTGTCTTGTAATTCACTGATTTGATCCTGTTTCTCCTAATCTGCAGTGTATTCCTTCCAGTGTGTTATTAGTGTTATATCATTCTTTATTTCCAACTCTTCTTTTTTTCATAGTTACTATATCATTTTTCATACTGTTGAGCATCTTTAACATCATACTCTGAACTTCGTTATAGATAAATTTCTTATCTCTGCTTCATTTATTTCTTTTTCTGGAGAATTCTCTTGTTGTTTCATTTGGGGGTTGTTTTGTTGTCTCCTCATTTTGGCTATCTGTTTGGGTTTGGGACTATATGCTAGGTAAATCCTCTATGCTTCTCAAATTTCAGTGCAGGACAGTGTCAAATGCTGTTTCTGACTAATTAGATCAAGCAAAGACTCAGTCTCCAGAGACCACCTCTACCTACACACTGATAGGCTTCAGGCTTGAATTGTCCCGCCAGGGAATGGTCTGGAGTTATGGCGAGTTTTTCTCAACAGGGTGGGGCAGTTGCTTCTGCCTGGAGGCTAATTGTAATTTTTAGTCTCCTATGTGGCCTCAGGGCAAGGTGATTTCCAATAGTGTGTGTCAACTGCCTTTTCTCCAGACAAGGCAAATGTCTATGTGGGAAAGATGCCCTCTGCTGTGTGAGGGAATGAAACTGGGGGTGTCTGCCCAGGAATCTGGGGGTGTCTGTTTTCTAATCTCTACCCTCCGAGTTCCCAATCCTGGCTTCTGCTTACACAGCTCCTGTCTGCTCTGCCCTCCCTCTGCTGGAGCACAAGGTGGTTGGCTGGAAGGGAATTTTGTGCACTGGCCCTTTAATATGGTGGCTTAATTTGCAGCTATCACTCCTTGAGAAACAGCAACTACATTGCTTTTCACATCCAGATGTTAGGTGGGTACCCTTCTCAGTTGTGCTCTCTACTGGGGTGCCCAGCTTGGGGAATTAGATCCCAGAGTTCTCTATGGCAACCCCCCCACAGCTGAGATATCTCTCTGGAGCTTCAATTGCTGTCTTTGGATGCAGTGCCAGCCCTTCCCGCCTCTGCCCCGCCTTCCAGTCTCTATGGGGTCTCCACTTTCAGTCCTTGGGTATCAGGGTTCTCTGCAGCAAATCTTCCATTGATTATTTAGGAAGTTTTTCTGAATATTAGTTGTACTTGCAGTTTGTTTCCAGGAGCATGTCCGTGAAATATCATCTTACTCTGCTGCCATTTTTAATCACCCCAATTTGTACTTCTTAACCATTTCACCCACCCACCAAACCTTTTCCCCTTTGGCAACCAACCACCAGTCTGATCTCTAGAGTATTTCTATTTTGTTTATTCATTGATTTATTTCTTTAGATTTCACATGTAAGTGGAATCAAATGGTAATTGTCTTTCTCTCTGACTTATTTCACTGTGTTAAACTTCTAATTCCATCCATGCTATTGCAACAGGTAAGGTTTCATTATTTATTGTGGCCAAGTAATATTCTTCTTTATCTACTTGTCTATTGATAGGCACTTGGGTTGCTTCCATATATTGGCTATTGTAAATAACGCTGCAATGAACATATATTCTTTTTCTTTTTAATTTTAATTTTTTTAAATTAAATCTTTATTGTTCAAATTATTACATTTGTTCCTCTTTTTCCCCCCATGACTCCCCTCCTCCCAGTTCCCACCTCACCCTCCGCCCTCACTCCCCACCCACTGTCCTCATCCATAGGTGCACGATTTTTGTCCAGTCTCTTCCCGCATCCCCCACACCCTTTCCCCCCAAAGAATAGTCAGTCCATTCCCTTTCTATGTCCCTGATTCTATTATAATCACCAGTTCATTCTGTTCATCAGATTATTTATTCACTTAATTTTTTGATTCACTTATTGATGGATGTGTATTTGTTGTTCATAATTTGTATCTTTACCTTTTTCTTCTTCTTCCTCTTCTTAAAGGATACCTTTCAGCATTTCATATAATACTGGTTTGGTGGTGATGAACTCCTTTAGCTTTTCCTTATCTGTGAAGCTCTTTATCTGACCAATTCTGAATGATAGCTTTGCTGGATAAAGTAATCTTGGTTGTAGGTTCTTGGTATTCAGCACTTTGAATATTTCTTGCCACTCCCTTCTGGCCTGCAAAGTTTCTGTTGAGAAATCAGCTGACAGTCGTATGGGTACTCCCTTGTAGGTAATTGACTGTCTTTCTCTTGCAGCTTTTAAGATTCTCTCTTTGTCTTTTGACCTTGGCATTTTAACTATGATGTGACTTGGTGTGATCCTCTTTGGATTCCTTTTGTTTGGGCTTCTCTGTGCTTCCTGAACTTGTAAGTCTATTTCTTTCACCAGGTAGGGGAAGTTTTCTGTCATTATTTCTTCAAATAGGTTTTCAATATCTTGCTCTCTCTCATCTTCTGGCACCCCTATAATTCGGATGTTGGTACGCTTGAAGCTGTCCCAGAGGCTCCTTACACTATTTTCGTACTTTTGGATTCTTTTTTCATTTTGCTTTTCCGGTTGGGTGTTTTTTGCTTCTTCGTATTTCAAATCTTTGACTTGATTCTTGCGTCCTCTGGTCTGCTGTTGGGAGTCTGTATAATATTCTTTATTTCTGTCAGTGTATGCTTAATTTCTAGTTGGTCCTTTATCACAACATTGAGGGTCTCACTAGATTTCTTGAGGATCTCACTACATTTATCGGCGGTTTCTAGAAAATTCTTGAAAAACCTTAAAAGTGTGGTTTTGAACTCTATATCCAGTCGTTTGCTTTCCTCCATTTCTGTCATTTGTGTCCTGTTTCTTTGTCTCGGCATTTTTTATGCTTCGCTGTGTCGATAGAGTGGCTTTCTGTGCTAAGTGTCCTATAGGGCCCAGTGGCTCAGCCTCCCCAATTACCTGAGGTGGACACTCTTGGTGCACCCCTTTGTGGGCTTTGTGCACAGTCTTGTTGTAGTTAAGCCTTGATTGTTGTAGGTAACACTGGGAGGGATTGACCTCCAGGCCAATTGGCTGTGAGAATCAACTGTGTCTACGGTGGGAGAACTTCTGTGCTGAAGACACCCTTCTGGGGCAAGATTTGCTTCAGTGGGGCTTTGGTGCTCACTGAGTCTGCCCCCTGAGTGTGTCCCTTATGGATCTGCGGAGTTGTAATTGGATGGTTCCACTCTGACCACTGCGTACACTGGCTCTTGGATCTAAGGAGGTGCTAATCTAGCTTCTTCCTGAGGCTATCCAGCAGAAGCCAGCTGTAAAGCAATGCAAGTTGCCCTGGGGCGTTGAGGCAGCTGCAGTTTGTTAAGTAATTTTCAGATTGCAAAGGGCCGGGCCTTTCATATGCAAAAGCCTCCTTGCAGGGCTTGGGCGGGGCGTGGTCCCAGGGGATCAACAGGGCAGGCCGAGTGAGCCAGCAGTATGGCTGCTCTCAGTCCTGTCCTCAGAGGCCCCGGCAATCGCTGCATGTGCCTCCGAGAGAAAGCTGTCCTCGGGTTCCGACCGATGCCAGACAGTCCCGTTTCTCCCGTGTGAGTCTGGATCCCCAGAGACTCGCCCGGAACTGGAGCTCAGAGCCCGAGACTCCCTCCTGATTGAAAAAGACAACCGCGCCCTCAGCCGCCAGCCCTCTCCGCATGCACCTCCGCACCTCTGTATTTTACTTCCGCACCGCACCTCCTCTGAGTCTCCGTATGCTTTTCTCTTTCCTTCTAGTTGTAGATTTCCACTCAGCCAGCCTTCCTGTGGTTCTGGATGATGTCCGTTCTGTCTTTTAGTTGTATTTTTCAAGTGGTTGTGCGAGGCAGCAATCTCTGGTGTTTACCTATGCCGCCATCTTGGTTTCTCCCACATATATTCTTTTGAATTAGTTTTTTTGGGTCTTTTTGGGTATTTACCCAGAAGTGGAATTGCTGAGTCATAAGGCAGTTCCATTTTTAATTTTTTGAGGAACCTTCATACTGTTTTTCATAGTAGCTTCACCAATCTTCATTTTCACCTATAGTGCATGAAGGTTCCCTTTTCTCCACATCCTCAGCAGCACTTGTTGTTTGTTGATTTATTGATGATAGCCATTCTGACAGGTATGAGTTGATAGCTCATTTTGTTTTTTCCTTGTAATCTTCAACCAAGGATTTGTTTATTGATTTGAAAGAAAGAGAGAAAGAAACTTATCAGGTGCCTCCCAGACCATCAACTGGGGATCGAACCCACAACCAAGGTATGTGCCCAGACCCTAATTGAAACTGCACCCTTTTGGTAATGATGCTCCAACCAATGGAAACAATTGTAGTTTTAATTTGTATTTCTCTGGTTAATAGTGACACTGAATATCTTTTCATATGTCTGTTGGCCATCTGTAATGTACGTCCTTTTTTGAGATGTAACTGTTCAGGTCTTTTTTAATTGGATTGTTTGTTTTGTTGGTGTTGACTTGTGTGAATTCTTTATAAGTTTTGGATATTAACCCCTTATCAAGTGTATCATTGCTGAATATGTTTTCCCATTCTATAGGATGTCTTTTCATTTTGTGGACGGTTTCCTTTGCCCAGCAAAATCTTTTTAGTTTGAGGTGGTTTTAGTGGTTTATTTTTTCATTTGTTTGCCTTGCTCAAGGGGACATGTCATAAAAATATTAAGAGAAATATTAAGAGATTTTACTGTAGCCGAAACCGGTTTGGCTCGGTGGATAGAGCGTAGGCCTGCGGACTGAAGGGTCCCGGGTTCGATTCCGGTCAAGGGGATGTGCCTGGGTTGCGGGCACATCCCCGGTGGGAGATGTGCAGGAGGCAGCTGGTCGATGTTTCTCTCTCATCGATGTTTCTAACTCTCTCTATCTCTCTCCCTTCCTCTCTGTAAAAAATCAATAAAGTATATTTAAAAAAAAAAAGAGAGATTTTACTGTAGTAGTTTTACATTTAAGTCTTTAATCCACTTGAGTTAATTCTTGTAAGAACGAGGTCTAGGTTTCATTTTTTTTCCACACATTTTCCTAACACCTTTATTAAATAGACTGTCTTTATTTTATTGTATGCACTTATCTCCTTTGTCATATATTAACATATAAGTGTGGATGTATTTGTGGGCTCTCTGTTCTCTTCCCTTGGTCTATATGTCTGTTTTGATGTTGGTACCATGCTGGTTTGATTACTATAGTTTTTAGTATAGTTTGATATCAGGTAATATGGTATCTCTGACTTTTTTCTTCTTCGTCAGGATAGCTATGGCTATTTAGCGTCTTTTGTGGATTCATACGAAATGTTGGATTACTTGTTCTAGTCCTGGGAAAAACGTCATTGGTATGTTGATAGGAACTGCACTGGATGTATAGATCACCTTGGGTTGTATGGACGTTTTAATGATGTTAATTCTTCTTATTTAGGAGTATGGTATTTGCTTCCATTTATTTGTATCTTCTTCAATTTCTTTATTCACTGTCTTCTAATTTTCTAAATACAGGTCTTTTATCTCCTTGGTTAAATATATTCCTAGGTAATTTGCTTTTTAAGCCAAATCCATTATACTCTTATGGGACTACCATCCTATATGAGGTTCGTTGTTGACCATAGTTTATGTGGCTCATGACTGTATTAACACATTGTGGACCAGTAATTTTATTGCTAGCTTTACCCAGTGGTCAGGTAAGTTTCTATTGAATGAGTACAAAAAATGTTTTACAAAGTATCATATTTTCAAAAGATATTAGCTTGTAAGAACATGTAATAAATAACTTCAAAATGCAATGGGCTTTTAATTTTAAGGCATGCCTTTAACATTTACTAGTATGTAAAACACTGTGTCATAAGAAAACACCAGAATGCTCATGATCCGCCTGCAATGTGTTAAGTTTTGCTTTTGGTGATGTGACTTTACACAAGTGATTCATTGTGCACCCGTCGTCCCCTTTTGTAATAGAACAGACTCAAAATTTGAATTGTTTAGTATTTTCCCATAGTCAATGAATTGCTGTCTTTAAAAAGTGTATTTTGTATGTGTGTATTTCCAGGTAGCTAATAACCACTTAATTTGCATCAAAGCAAGTATTCCTGACACAAGTGCTTCTCAGAGAAATAAAGTATTTTATTGTTACACTAGGGGCCCAGTGAACGAATTTGTGCACCTTGACAGGAACTGTGGGCCACGAGGCTTCTGTGGGCACAGGGGTGGGTCTCGGCCTATACTCTGCACCCCCACCCAGCCCCTCCCTCCACAGCCCCCCATCCCCTGTCTGCCAGCAGCTCTGCTCCTGTCGCCACCACTCCCATGTGCTGATGGTGCCCCCGCCCCTTGGTGGTCAGCGGCTCATCATAGCTACTGGTTTTTCAGTTGTATGGTTGTTCTGCCGTTTGGTCTATTTGCATATTAGGGTTTTATATATATAGATTGCATGTATTAAATTATTGTTTGGCCTGTTTTCTCCCAGTGTGGGTAGAAATATTTTAAGGTCTATTATTTTGAGTGAGTCAAATGGATTTTTAGAGCTTAGACTGGAGGTGTTGAAGTATGATTAATAGTTTATAAAAGAAATTCTTTCCATGGGAACAATAATTAATAAGCATCTTTTTAAATGCAATAATAGATACTTGTGGAATTTCTTATTGAGGTAGCAAAGTGCCTTACCATTTTAATACCTTCTTTACACATGAACACTGAGTTTAAGCAAGTTTACTGATTATTCCAATACTGGCCTTGTGTCGCTTGAAACATCAATGGTGGCCCAGAGCAACGTCAGGGGGGAGCAGAGATCTGAGGCCAGGTGCTTTAAGCTAAAGAAGCCCCCCACGCCCTTGAGCCTGCCAACGGAAGTACTTGAAGGCCCACTGATCACCCACTATGTAAGGAGCCTATACAGTGAGAGAAGCTACAGCCCTGGAAAGCTGGGGAAGCAAGTGCACCTGTGGGAGAGGGTGATGACCCTTCTGAGGTTTTAGTTGTGGCCCCCCTGGGCCTGATTCTAGGCATCGGTTGAAGTTTTGCATCCAGGGTGTGGGTGCACATTGAGAAAATCAGGGAAAGTCAGGTGTGTGTGTCCTGGGTTAGGGACTGTGAAATTGGGAGTTCCTTTAGGTCAGAACCTTACACTGAATCCAGGTGAGCACCCCGTCACTGAGATGAAGCCTGAGAGAGGGAGCATGTCTGTTGGCGGAGGCATGGTGGGAGCAGCACCTTAGACCCATGGGGTTGGACTGGATCTGGGTTCAGCAACATAAGTGCTTGAATTCTGGCTGGGAATGAATTCAGAGCCAAGACTCAAACTATAAGAGAACATTCATTTGGGATATAACAGAGATAGAAGAAGAAATTCTTCAAGGAATGGAAATTCATAGAAGGAACAAGTTATAGAGGTAATGGAAGGGCCCTTGGCTCTTAGAAGTGAGAAAGGTAGCTGTTACATGCCTGGAGGAATGGAAGGGTGAAGAGAGGTTGGGACATGCTCCCAGGAAGGAGAGCCAGCTGGGTTCTCTGTCCTAAGGCTTTAGGGTAGAGATTTTAAGGGAGGTCCCAGGGAAAATCTCAGAATATTCAGCAGCTTTCCAGGTGTGCCCCTTCATGGTTTGGGTTTCCACTGATCGATTGGTTATGACCAAGGCCCAGGTCATCATTCAATGCAACTGGTCCTGAGGTCAGCCCTGGCATCACTTTTCTGGTTTTGCTGCTTTTCTGGGCCTGCAGCTAAAATAGAAGTGTTGCCTAGAGGTTATTTCTAGGGGGAAAAGGTCTGGGGATCCAAACTGCATGACCAGCAATATGTTACGGGATGAAAGGTTACCCTGGGGATGAGGTCCCAGCCTACAGTTGTCTGTTGCTGGGCATGACCTTCTGCCTCTGGCCCATTCTCCTTGCTCTGCTCATGTCTGTCTAACTGCCCACTACATTTCCATTATTCCCCAGGGAGAGGAGGTATTGGAGCTCCCAGACTTCATTCCTGGGTTGGCTGCTCAGGTGTCCCTCCTCTGCTCCATGGGTTCTGTCTCAGCTGGGATAATCTAGGATGTGGAACCTTTTGAAAGTGGATTTCCTTCTGTCTTGTGGGAAGCAGGCTGCTCATCTGAGCTGACTCCAGTGGATGTGTTTCTTTCCTTCAGAGCCTTTATGCATCACCTAGGGAAGCCCTTTCACTCTTGTTTCCCTGAGAATGAAAATGTCCATTGATTGAATGTACCAGGTAGGAAAAAAAGAGAGAGAAATATTGATACTTCCCGGCAGAGTTGTTCACTGGGTGAGTGTCAACCTACGAAGCAGGAGGTCACTGATCCATTCAGGTCACGGCACATGCCAGAGTTGCAGGCTTGATCCCCAGTAGGAGGCATGCAGGAGGCAGCCAATCAATGATTCCCTCATCACGGATGTTTCTGTCTCCCTCTCCTTTCCTCTCTCAAATGTGTGTGTGTGTGTGTGTGTGTGTGTGTGTATACTAGAGGCCCCGAGCACAAAAATTTGTGCACTGCGGGGGGGGTCCCTCAGCCCTACCTGTGCCTCTCACAGTCTGGGACCCCTTGGGAGATAACCACCTCCTGGCTTAGGCCCGCTCCCCGGGTGGCAGATGGCAGGCCCAGATCCCTCACTGGGGCGGGCGGCGGAGTGCACTGCCCTGCCCCACCGCCCCAGGCTGCACACAAATGTAAAACAAAGATTTATATTTTTGATATTTATTTTATATATTTAAATGCCATTTAACAAAGAAAAATCAACCAAATAAATGAGTTCGCGTATCACCTCTGACACGGGTGTCATAGGTTCACCATCACTGGTCTAGGCTTCGGTTATAGTGTCACAATTCTGCCAGAAAGACTTCTTTTGAGTGTAATCTTATGATTTCAATATACGTGTTTATGTGTCCTAAAAACCAGTATGAAGTAACCCTCAGGCTCATGAGTAGAGGACTTTTGTAGTGAGCTAAGTTGTCCTGTCTTGCTCATGACTGAGCTCTAACTCTAACATCCTATCTCCATGAAATGAGAGAGGCAAAAGAAGGTCAAACTGAGTTACTAACAAATAATATAAAAAGAAATGATCATTCATACTCCTCCACAAGAATATTTTCATTCATTCAGGTGTTTCTGACGACTTCTCATAATCTGGAGTACTTCAGGACAATATGGCCAAGTACATTTTGTTCCAAGTTGTATTTTCACACACCTCCTGGTCTCTCCTGTTTGGAGATGAGTATAGAAGAGCAAGCTACGAGGCCTTTATTGTATTCACAGTCACTAAAACTTTATGCAGACATGACAGTATGTTCCATGGACAGCTGCATCAAAAGGTGGTTATAATAGAGATGAGTTTTCTCTAAAGGAATCATTGGGCTTTAAATAGAAGTATTTTAATGTATTAACATAGAAGTTGTTCAAGGTGGGTTAGGGTTGTGAAATTAGGTCAGAACCTTGTACTGAATCCAGCTGAGCACCTTATCACTGAGATGAAGACTGACATTAGAGAGCAATGAAGACTTGAAGTGATCACGGTAAAATCATATCCATAAATTCCATGTGTTCTTGAGGATGTGAATGTGGCAAATTAATAATAGTCTTACAATCAAATGATACACTAAATATTGGTGACCATGTGTCCTATGTGAACTTGCTATGAATTATGTATAGGTTCCCAGTTCTGTCTATCTTACCCATATTCCTATATGCATATGTGGGATGTTCTAGGACTCAGTGGCCTTTGAGGATGTTAATGTGGAGTTCACCATGGAGGAGTGGGCTTTCCTGGATCCCACCCAGAAGAAACTCTACACAGATGTGATGCTGGAAACCTTCTGGAACTTGGCATCAGTAGGTAGGTATCATAAATTATTTTTTTAAATATATTTTTATTGATTTTAAAGAGAAATTTGAGGGAGAGAATGAGAGAAAAGTCAATGATGAGAGAGAATCAGTGATTGGGTACTTTGTGCGCGCCTCACACTGAGGATCTAGCCTTCAAACCGTTCCTACTGGGAATTGACCTGTGACCTCCTGGTTTTACTGGTTCATAGGTTGACCATCAATCACAGAGCGACTCTGGCCTGCAACAACTTGGTACTTATTTATTCAATTAGAAAACTAGCCCTGACTCATTTGGCTCAATGGATAGAGCATCATCGGCCTGTGGACTGAAAGGTCCCAGGTTCAATTCAGGTCAAGGGCATGTACCTTGGTTGTGGGTACATCTCCAGTAGGAGGGGTGCAGGAAGGAGCTCATCAATGTTTCTAACTCTCTATCCCTATCTCTTCCTCTCTGTAAAAAAGCAATAAAATATATTTTAAAAAAAAAGAAAACTAGTGTTGCTTGCTCATCAATGCTGTTTCAAGAACTGAAATATGGAAAAGAAGACATTGGTGCTCAAACTAGGAATGATCACAGCTCATTGTGTACTTAAAATCTAACCAGTTTTTATATTCTTTAATAGTTTATAATGGTTTTTTTAGCATGTGATTTACAAGAACAGTGTGACGACCATGACAGTGAAGATCAATATGAAAATCATGGGATGAATTTTAGGTGAGTTGCATTGACATGAAAAAGCATTAAGAGCATCTGTGTGTGTGTGTGTGTGTGTGTGTGTGTGTGTGTGTTTAATATATTTTTACATATTTATTTTATTTATTTGTATGTTTAATTTTTTAAAATTTACTTCAGAGAGGTAGGAAGAGGGAGAATGACAAAGAAACATCAATGATGAGAGAATTATTGATAGCTGCCTCCTGCATGCCCCACATTCAGAATCAAGAACCAGGAGCATGGCCCTGACTGGTTTGGCTCAGTGGATAGAGCATCAGCCTGCGGATAGAAGGGTCCCAGGTTCAATTCCGGTCAAGGGCATGTACCTTGGTTGCAGGTACATCCCCAGTAGGGAGTGTGCAGGAGGCAGCTGATTGATATTTCTCTCTCATTGATGTTTCAAACTCTCTGTCCCTCTTCCTTCCTCTCTGTAAAAAATCAATAAAATATATTAAAAAAAAAAAAAAAAAAAGAAGAACCAGACATGTTCCCTGACCAGAAATTGAACTATGACCACCTGGTTCAGAGGTCAGTGAGCCTCTCTGGTGGTGCAAAAGTATGTTTTTATTGATTTTAGAGTATGGAGGTCAGAGGGAGAGATATAAAAATCAATTGACTGTCTCCTGCATGCCCCATACTGGGTTTAATAAGTCTGCAGTCTGAACGTGTTCACTTTTAGGGAAATGAACCGGAAAGCCCCTGGTGCATGGCTCTATCCTGAACCACTGAGCCAAATGGGCCCGGTCCACGAAAGAAAAACAGGTAATCCAATTGTATCAGTCCAGTTTTAAATATATTGGTTCTTAGAATTATCTCATCCAAATGTTTTTTTCTGAAATATGGCCTACATGTTTAATGCATAAAAATAATTGCACTTGGAAAAAATATACATCAGTACCATTAATCAATATAAGTGTTTTCATAATATCTGTGATCCAGCCTATTTCAGAGGTTTCAGGATATCCACTTTCAAAAATTGGAATGTTCAGAAACCCCGACCTTTCTTTGAAAATGGTTAAAAATGTCATTATCATGCTAATAATACGTATTAAATTATTAACATAGTATTAATAATATGTTTCTGATTTTTACAGCAGTCATATGGTAGTGAGACTCTGTACAAGGAAGGATGGTAGTCAATGCAGTGAAAACTTCAGCCAGATTCCAAATCATAATGAAAAGAAGGAAACTCCTACTGAAATGAAACAACCTAAATCCAGGTGTAGGCAAATATTCATGCATTATTTATCGTTGAATAACCACCTGAGCTCTCATATTGGACCCAAACTGTACCTGTGTCAGGAATATGAAGAAAACCCTTATAAATGTAAGGAAACTGAGAAAACTTTTAAGCATCATCAACATATTAGAAGCAATGAAGGCAGCCCCAGTGGGAAAGCTTTCCAGTATTCAACTTCCCTTAGAAATTATGAAAGAACACATATTGCTGGGAATCCATATGAGTGTACGCAATGTGGGAAAAGCTTTAGTCGTCTCATTGCCTTTAAACTTCACAAAAACACTCATACCGGAGAGAAACCACATCAAAGTAAGCAATGTGGCAAAGATTTCAGTTCTCCCAGGTACTCCGGAGATAATGAAAGAACACACACTGCAGAAAAGCACTATCAATGTCAGAAATCTGGAAAAGCTTTAAGTTCCACTTCTCTTAGAAATCAGGAAAGAACAAATACTGGTGAGAAACCTCATGAATGTGGGAACATCTTCACTTGGCTCAGCTCTCTTGAAAAATATAAAAGAAGTTATGCTGGAAAGAAGCCTCATGAATGTAAGGAATGTGGTAAAACATTCCGTCGTCACTATGCCCTTATAATTCATCAAAGAATGCATACTGGGGAAAAACCATATGAATGTAAGCTTTGTGGTAAAGTTTTCTCTTATCCAACTTCCCTCCAAAATCATAAAAGAACTCATACGGGGGAAAAACCCTATGGTTGTAAGCAATGTGGAAAAGCCTTCAGTTGTCCAAAGTCTTATCGAGAGCATCAACGGACACAATGTGGAGAAAAGCCCCATGAATGTAAGCAATGTGGGAAAGCTTTCATATTTTCTACTTCTCTTCGAAATCATGAAAGAATGCATACTGAGGAGAAACCCTATAAATGTAAGCAATGTGGGAAAATCTTTAGTTTGTACAGCTCTCTTGGATATCATAAAAGAATTCATGATGGAAAGAAGCCTCACGAATGTAAAGAATGTGGTAAAACATTCCATCATCCCTCTTCCCTTAGAAATCATGAAAGAACTCATACTGGGGAAAAACCTTATGAATGTAAGCATTGTGACAAAGCTTTCTATTTTCTCTCTGCCCTCCAACGTCATGAAAGAACTCATACTCAGGAAAATCGCTATGAATGTAAGCATTGTAGAAAAGGTTTCTATTATCAATCTTCTCTCCAAGATCATGAAAGATCTCATACTGGGGAAAAACCCTATAAATGTAAGGTTTGTGGTAAAGTTTTCTCTTATTCAACTTCCCTTCAATATCACGAAAGAATGCATACTGGGGAAAAACCCTATCAATGTAAGGAATGTGGGAAAGCCTTCATTTCTCCCAGCTCTCTTGGAAAACATAAAAGAAGTCATGATGGAAAGAAGCCTCATGAATGTAAGGAATGTGGTAAAACATTCTATGATCGATATTTCCTCCGATTTCATGAAAGTATTCATACTGGGGAAAAACGTTATGAATGTAAGCATTGTGGTAAAGCTTTCTCTTATCCATCTTCCCTCCGAATTCATGAAAGGACTCATAATAAGGAAAAACCCCATGCATGTAAGCAATGTGGGAAAGCTTTCTTTGCTCTCGGTGCCTTCCAACGTCATGAAAGAATGCATACTGGAGAAAAACCCTATAAATGTAAGCATTGTTGCAAAACTTTCTCTAATTTAACTTCCCTCCAACGTCATGAAAGAACTCATACTGGGGAAAAACCCTATGAATGTCAGCAATGTGGTAAGACTTTTAGTTTTTCCAAATCACTTAGAACTCATGAAAAAATACATATTGTGGAGAAATCCTATGAATGTAAGCAATGTGGGAAAGCTTTCAGATGTTACAAATATCTTAGAAATCATGAAAAAATTCATACTGTGGAGAAACCCTATGAATGTAAGCAATGTGGGAAAGCTTTTCGATATTCCAAATATCTTAGAAATCATGAAAGGATGCATACTGGGGAGAAATTATATGAATGTAAGCAATGTGGGAAAGCTTTCAGTTCTCCCAGTTCTCTTGCAACACATAAAAGAAATCATGACGGAAAGAAGCCTCATGAATGTAAGGAATGTGGTAAAACTTTTCTTTATCCTTCTTTCCTTAGAATTCATGAAAGAATGCATACTGGGGAAAAACCCTATGAATGTAACCATTGTGGTAAAGCTTTCTCTTATCCAACTTCCCTCCAATGTCATGAAAGAACTCATAAAAAGGAAAAACCCTATGAATGTAAGCAATGTGGGAAAGCCTTCAGTTCTCTCAGCTCTCTTGGAAAACATAAAAGAAGTCATAATGTAATGAACCCTCATGTATGTAAGGAATGTGGTAAAACATTCCATGATTTATATCACCTCCGACTTCATGAAAGTACTCATACTGGTGAAAAACCTTATGAATGTAATCATTGTGGTAAAGCTTTCTCTTATACAACTACCCTCCAATGTCATGAAAGAATTTATAATGAGGAAAAACCCTATGAATGTAAGCAATGTGGAAAGCCTTTATTCACCCAGTTTCCTGAAATATACCTAAATACTCATAGTGGAGAGATTCAGAAGGAATGAAAGAATGCCCACTGAAAATAAGCCCTATCCTGTAAAGATTGTAAAAAAGCCTTTGATAATCCAATATATATATATATTCTCCTTAGGATATTTTTCCATCTAGACAGTGAAAGTCCAAGAGAAAGACAAAGAGCAATATTGATGTGAGAGAGAAACATCAATTGGTTGGCTCCTGTACATGCCCAGGCATGAAAGCACACACAGTGGAGAAAAGCTCTATGAATGTAAGGAATGTGGTGAAGGTTTCAGTTTCTCCCAAGTCTTCGAAAGCATGGAAGAACACATACTGGGGGAAAATCTTAGGAATGTAAGCAATGTGGGAAAACTTTCCATTGTGTCACACATTTTGGAAGACAAGTCATGATGGAAAGCAGCCTCATGAATAAGGAATGAATTAAACCTTTTTGTCAAATATTTCTTTTCTCTTAGATATGAAATGTATACTGGGAAGAAACCCTATGAATGCAAGCAATGTGGGAAAGCCTATAGTCATCCCAGATCCTTTCAAATTTACAAAAATTCACATAGTGGAGAGAACCATATCAATGCAAGGAAAATGGTAAAACTCTCAGGTTCCAACTAGTTTTTACAGACATGTGAAAACAAAATGTGTTGATAAACACTCTTGATGTAAAGAATAGCAAAGAACCTTCATTTATCTCTCAGCTGTGCCATCATATAATCCATTCATATTGGGGATGGACCCTAGAAATCTAAGAGGGTTAGAAAGTATTGATTTCTTCCATTTTATTGTAAAGCATGAAGGAACTCACTAAGAGAAGCCCTGTCATGTAAAGATTATAGAAGAGCGTTTGGTATTCTAGTTCTTTACAAAATCATGAAGGGACTCACACCCAAGATTAAGTGTGTGAACATAAGGTACATCGCAGAGCCTTTCTTGGACATGTGAGAATACACCTGGAAAAATAGTGTATTCATATAGAGAAGGTGGGAATGCCTTCAGCTGTCCATTTTACTTGCAAAGGTCATGAAAATAACAAAGTGGTGGAATTTATTGAATGTAAAATTGTAGGAAAACTTTCATGTTGCCTCATCCTATATAATAAAGAGCTAATATTCAAGTGGCTGTCACGTGCTCACGCCAGGTCTGAAAAACCTGAAGCCAGGCCAGGGGACCTGAGTTCGCGCTCCCCTCCTTGGGGCCGGGGAGCCTGTGGCTGCCCCCACCGCCTGGCAGGGCTTGATGGGGCACCTGAGGCTGCGCTCCCTCCCCTCTGGGGCTTGACAGGGGTGCAGCCAGCCGGGTCTGGGTCTCTTGTAATTTTAAGGTGTGTGCAAGTGGGCGGGGACTTGACTCTGGGTCCCGCAGCCCAACACAGACTCTGACAGGAAGGAGATTTTCATACACTTTTTACTAATTTTCTTTCATCTCTGACACTTCTATTATAGAGAAAGGGCAAATAGCAATCCTATGTATTAAAAGAGTAATATGCAAATTGACCATCACTCTAATACACAAGATGGCCGCCCCACGTGGACACAAGATGGCCTCCAGGGGAGGGCAGTTTTGGGCAATCAGGCCAGCAGGGGGGGGCAGTTGGGAGGGACCATGCCTGAAGGGGAGGGCAGTTGGGCATGCAGTGGATGGCAGTTAGGGGTGACTGAACAACACTGGAGGACAATTAGAGGCAATTTGGCTGACAGGGGAGCAGTTAGGCATTGATCAGGCTCGCAGGGGATTTGTTAGGTGGTGATCAGGCTGGCAGGCAGAAGCAGTTAGGGGCAATCTGGAAGGCAGGCAGGCAAGTGGTTGGGGGTCAGCAGTCCTGGATTATGAGAGTGATGTCTGACTGCCCTTGAGGGGTCCCAGATTGGAGAGGGTGCAGACTGGGCTGAGGGACCCCCGCCCCCAGTGCACAAATTTCATGCACCGGGCCTCTAGTATTAAAATATTTCCTCTAATTTTCTTTTAATATGCACGAATTTCATTCACCGGGCCACTAGTATCCTTACACTACCATGTGAGAATGTACACTTTATATTTCACAATGAAAACAAACTTTAAAATTTTAACAAATAATTCAAAATACCTTGAAAATTGCACTTAAAAGAAATCCTATTAGTGTAACTGACTGCTGCATATAAATAAGACTGTTACAAATAAAGTCATATACTTCCCAAAACTCACAGCATTAAAAAAGATCTATAAATTTTTGACATATTCATTATCGATACTCATTATTTGTTTGTTAGTTTTTTTTAAATTGCTTTTTTGAAGTGAGGAAGGGCGAGAGAGTAGTAGAAAGAAACCACGATGTGCAAGAGAAACGTCTTCCATGTGCCTGACCAAGGATCAACCCAGCTACCCAGTAATGTGACCTGGCAGGTTTTGAATGAATAAGCCCTACACACATATGTATTCTTTTTTAATTTTTCAATTGCACTTGAAATTCACTTATTTTAAATAATAAGTATTCGCCATATATTCGTGCTTACAGTTCACTATAGAGTCCCATGTGAATTATTTTCATGGTTGGTTTTTGTGTTGCTTTTGGCTGGGAATTTTCCATGGGGTTCACATTAAGAAGAGAATATTGTAGTTTGTTTTTCTCACTCTTTACCCTACCAGCCAGGAGTATCCTCAAAACTGCCAGCCACTGCTTTACTTCCTTTGATGTCCGGTGTAAGCTTTACAGTTGTTCAGAATTCAATATTAAAAATCCAGCATAGGTTGGCTTTTCCTGCAAAGCCATAGGTGTCCACCAGACAACAAATGTAGACTGTCATAGTTGAGCCTGTATTCTGAAGGGTACGCACTGTTCTCTAGATTACATTTGCTTGAGGTCTAATTTGACTAGTAATCATATCGTCCTATTGATACTACTACTAATGGGATTCAGATCTCACTGTGACAGCTGCAGTGGTGCAGTGCCAAGGAGCCCCATGACAGTTTGTTCTTGTACCACCCTTGCAGTGAGGGCTCTGAGCCAGTCCTTCCATGTGAGGATCGGCACTTTCCTCATTGCAGGCAGACTGATGTGGGGTGTCATGCAAAGCTGAGCCTAATCTCAATGTTTTCAGTTATCTTGTGTTGTATATGATTAAAATTACTTGCATTTTTTCTCTCTAATCAATGCTTCTGTACTTTTTAAGGAAATATGAACTGTTTGCCAATCACTCTTATGCTAATAGCTGTTCCATTTTATTGTTTCCTGAGGACATCTTTAACTATCCCATTGTAATTATGTATTTTCAGATCAACATGTTATCTTTTCCATTAATCATATAATCTGAGTCACAATTATGTGTGTATAAATTCAGACATGTTTTCTCAGGGAAATTAAAACTTTTTTATACTTATTTGACACAGACTGCTTTCTTATTCGTTCAAAATATTAAAAAATTCAATCATGTTTTTTCTGTCCCTTCCAGCCAAATACCAACAAAATCATATCTGTGCTAAAAGAGACATGGAATGGAATGAATACGAATAATAACAATGACCACAAACCATAAATAGCTGTAGGGTGTGACAGTAACAGCACACCGAAAGGGTTTGTTGTTGTATTTTGCCTGTGATAGATCATTTATTTGCTATTGAGGGAAGCCAGACATTTTTCTGCATTGGATTCTGTGAGGAAATGAACTTATTTCTACATTGGGTGGTGAGGCTAATTTTTATTTAAACGGCAGGAAAAAATAAAGTCATGCTAACCTTGAATTGTAGGAAACAAAAATATTAGTGAAGAAAGGGGAGTTTTGTTATTTTTATTCTTTGGAAACCTGTTCTCTTTCATCAGGTATACAGACATGAATGCCTTTGCTTCTGTCTTGATTCATCGTGGTCATGGAGTAGCTCTGTTTGATGATGGACATGTGTGACCTTTTCTTTTCCACAACATATATCTAGGCCTGGCAGGGAGTGCAAGGCCTTTAACCAAGTGTCTGGAACAGCTTTTGCCTTTCTTGTTATCTAAATACTGAAATATTTCCTAGAGGGTATTGTATGCATTTCCGAAAAGTGATATATCTATAATTTCTAATCATTTACTCCTTGAATATTTATCTCCTTTATGAATCAACTGAAGTTCATAAATTTAGGAATATTGTCAAAGAATACAAACCAAGCAGGAAAACAAAGTCAGAGTCTCTTTTCCAGAGAAACTGTTCTTAGTGATAGAGTATGACTTCCTTTTACTTTTTAATTTTAAATATATTTTTATTGATTTCAGAAAGGAAGGGAGAGGGTGAGAGAGATAGAAACATGAACGATGAGAGAGAATCATTGATCGGCTGCCTCCTACACGCCCCCTACTGGGGATCAAGCCTGCAACCCGGGCATGTGCCCTTAAACCAAATCGAACCTGGGACCATTCAATGCACAGGCCTACTCGCTAAACACAGCCAAACAAGCTAGAGCAGTGGTTCTCACCCTGTGGCTTGCGATCCCTTTGGGGGTCAAATGACCCTTTCACAGGGGTCACTTAAGACCATCAGAAAACAAATATAATGACATATTGTTTTTGTGATTAATCACTATGCTTTAATTATGTTCAATTTGTAACATTGAAATTGGGGGTCAGCACAACATGAGGAAATGTATTAAAGTGTTGCAGCATTAGGAAGGTTGAGAACCACTGAGCTTTAGCGTTCTTTTATGTTTTGTTTTTTAAATAATTGATAGAGAGAGGGAAAAACAGTACTCTGTTCTACTTATTTCTACATTCATTGGTTGATTTTTGTGTGTGACCTGAGATTTAACCTGCTACCTTGTCATGTTGGAATGATGCTGTAACCAACTGAGCTACCTGGCCAGGGTGAAGACAACATGGTGATCCACTACATCTCATTCTGGAAAAGGTAACAGTTTGGTCTGGGTGGTATGGCTCAGTGGTTTGAGTGTTGACCTATGAACCAGTAGTCATAGTTTGATTCCCAGTCGGGACACAAGCCTGGCTTGCAGACTTGATCCTCAGTAGGGGGCGTGCAGGAGTCAGCCAATCAATGATTGTCTCTAGTTATTGAAGTTTTGATTTCTCCTTTTCACTTCCTCTCTGAAATCAATAAAAAAACACATTTAAATAAGAAAAGAAAAAAGGTAAAGGTTTAAAAGAACCTCTAACATCCATATAAACAGCCACCACGATTGTGTTGTTTTGAATTGATGGAATGTTTTCCGTCATCTTGGTGGTGTTAACTGCATTCATAAAAACTCATAATTCCTGTAGAAACTATGTGCAAATATTAAAAACAATGAAAAATAACAAAGTGGTCCTAGCTGTTTTGCCTCAGTGGCAAGAACATCATCCTGCAACTGAGGTGACCGGGATCCAATTCTAGTCAAGGGCACATGTAGGCTCCATCCTCAGGAGGCAGTTGATGAATGATTCTCTGATCATGAATATTTCTATCCCTCTTCCATCTTCTCTGAAACCAATAAAAATCCTATATAATAAAGAGGTAATATGCAAATTAATGCTCACAAGATGGCTGTCTTTGACCAGACCGGTAGAGGGTTGTGTGGGATTATTTAACAACTGAACAGCAGGCTGTGTGGGGCAACCAGGCTGGTGGGGGGTGGCAGGAGTGAGGGGTGACCAGGCTGGCGGGGGGGCAGTGAGGGGAGACTAGGCCGACAGAGCAGGGGGCAATTGGGAGCAACCAGGCCAGCAGAGGGGGGCAGTTGGGAGTGGCCAGGCCAGCAGTTAGGAGCGATTAGGCTTGCACGCAGAGGCAGTGAGGGGCTATCAGGCTGGCGGGTTGGGGGGTAAGGAAGGGCAGTTAGGGGTGACCAGGAAGGCAGGTGAACGATTAGGAGTCAGCAGTCCAGGGTTGTGACAGTGATGTCTGACTGCCTGTTTAGGCCCTATCCCTGGCAGTCGGACATCTGCCAAGGGATCCCGGATTGGAGAGCGCAGGCTGGGCGGAGGATACCACCCCCCTGCACAAATTTCGTGCACTGGGCCTCTACTATATCTATAAATAAATAAAATGACAAAAGTGTTTTTTCCTGTTGGGAGGATGTTAAACTGTCCTAAACTTGGAGCACTACATGTGCAACACTTCCTTCTCCCACCTCGGGATTTTTATAAAGAAAAGAGAGGTCTGGGGGAGGATGCAACAGGATTGAATTTCAGGAAATACCCTCTCAGGCAACCTCCGCCCTCATTCACACAACTGCTGAGACAGTGATAGGCTCCTGGCCCCCACCTTTGAGGTGACGCCAGGGTTCTGGAGTCCTATTCAGGAAATGCTATGATCTGAAATGGGGAAACCAACTGGTCAGCACAGGTGAGGTCAGCCTGGGAATGTCCTAATCTAATCCTTGGGCATCAGCAGGTCTTGAGCCTGTTTCCAGCTCTTAAGTTTCCCATCTCAAGCCGACTCTGCCTGCTCTCTGGGTAACGTGTTTATAGGCAACGTTAGTCCAACTCTGGAAATTTTCTGTTGCCACCTCAGGTGACTGTGGTGAAACAGTGATAGAACCCAGAGCCCATGTCATGAGGAGCAGGCCCCTCAAACACAGTGATCCCCACTGTTGCGTGACCATCATTCCTGTACCAAGAAGCACGTTGCACAGGAGTCTCAAAGCCACCAACAATGTGAAAAGGAGATGCCCTGCCTGTTCTAGCTCTTGGAGTCCCTCAGGAGCTAGGCCGTCTCTAAAGAGCCTTCCCTGAGTCCTGTAGGCTATTCCACCCTGTGGTTTCAGAAGGGAAGAGGCCGACCACAGCGTGAGTGCAGAGCCCACCCACCAAGTCTGGTGCCTACTCTTCTGGAACAGGACTCCCCCTGCAGAATGTCAGCCCCATGGACTGTAGGAAATAACATCCCAGCCAGCAACTCAGCATCCCTGTGGGATCCCCTCTCACCTCACTTAGCTCCCAGAATGCAGTGCAGCACCACACCTAATAAGGGGCTGAGAATGCCAAGTATTTTGCCTTCCCTGAAGTGAGCAGGCACAGGAGGTGGCTCCTGGTCCCCTTGCTGGAGCCCCGCCCCTGTTCTTGCAGGAAGAGTGAGAAATGAGCCCAAACTCCTCCATGGTCTTACAACAGCTTCCAGTGTTTTCCTGGGTCCCCAAGGTCAGCTGTCTATGGTTCAGGGTCCCCAGGCTACCACCCATCCCCATCAAGGCACATTCAGTGAGGGGCAGAGATGAAAGGCTGGGTGAGGACAGGCTTGGGGGGTGGGGGCTGGCCCAGGGAGACCAGTGCACAAGGGAGACCTCAGGGAGATGGTGGACACCTTGCCCATGAACCTGCAGCTGAGCACTTGGCAGCTGAGTAAGGACAGGCGACCCTTTGTTGTCCCTGCTGAGCTTCCAGTGGGGAAGCAAAGTGAGGAAGGGCCCATGCTTTGTATCTATTGAGATGATCTTGTCGTTTTTGAGGTTTATTCTATTAACAGTATGTTACATTAATTCATTTCCAGATGCAAAACCAACCCTCTCTCCTGGGTTAAATCTCACTTGGTCATGGTGTATAGGTCATGTTATATATTGCTCAGTTCAGTTTGTTGTATTTCGTTAAGGCTTTTGCATCTATATTAAAAACTAGTCTGTGACCCTAGCCAGTTTGGCTCAGTAGACAGAGCATCAGCCTGTGGACTGAGGAGTCCTGGGTTGGATTCTGGTCAAGGGCACATGCCCGGGTTGTGGGCTCGGTTCCCAGTGGGGTCGTGCAGGAGTCAGCTGATCAATGATTCTCTCTCATCATTGATGTTTCTATCTCTCTCTCTCTCCCTCTCCCTTCCTCTCTGAAATCAATTTAAAAAAATTTAAGTGGTCCCTATGTAATGTATTATAATGTATTATATAATGTAAAATTATTACATATAGTGTGTATCTATGTGCATCTGAGTATCTGTACTAATAATAGCATAGGGTCATCATGACCTAAATGACCAGACAGACCATCGGACACCAGGAAGTGCATGGAGCACCTCTCGGTCCCTCCCCCACGACCTACAGGCTCCTATCACAGCAAGGCTGGCGGCAGGCGAGCAGGCGGGTGGGGGGGGGCGGGGCCACGGGCGGTGCAAGGCAAGTGCGGCAGCTGCAGAGCAGGTGCAGAAGAGGCCTGGAGAGAGAGGCAGGGCCTGATCCACAGTAGCTGTAGAGGCTGTGGATCAGGCCCAGAGATAGTCTGGGAGAGAGACACAGCTGTCAGCTGGGGCATTCTGGATTTCCCAGAAGAGTCAAAGAATGCCTAAGAGGTGGAGCTTTTGACACTGACTGGCATAGGTACCGACCAATCAGAACCTAATATGGGTGAACTGCGAAGACAGAACCTAAGGTGGGGGCTGAGGAGGGGTTTTAAGGGCAACAGCTGTTTGGTGTAAGGTGTAAGAAAGCTGTTCTATTTTTTAATAACCTGTTCGGCAGTATAGTGCATATGGCTGGCTATCAGTCCAGATATAGGGATTATGTATTTTTGTCTGCAAAGAGAATATCCTTCTGAAAAAGGCCCCCCCCCCCATTTAAGCAATCCTATCTTATATAATCAATCTATACAAATAAAAGGGTAATATGCTAATTAGACCTGGTCGACCAGCCATCTTCTGGATGTCCGGCTTCCTTCTGGACAAAGCCATGGTGGTGGGGACTGAGGCAGAGGCAGTTAGGGGCTATCAGTCCGGCAGGAGAGGGCAGTTGTGGGCGATCAGGCCGGCAGGGGAGCAATTAGGGGTGATCAGGCAGGCAGGCAGAGAGGTTAGGGGCGATCATGCAGGCAAGCAGAGGGGTTAGGGGCAATCAGGCAGGCAGGTGAGCAGTTACGAGTCAGCGGTCCCAGATTGAGAGAGGGATGTCCGACTGCCAGTTTAGGCCCCATCCCACAGGGGCCTAATCCAGCAGTCAGACATCCCTCAAGCGTCCCCGATTGGAGAGGGTGCAGGCTGGTCTGAGGGAACCCCTCCGTGCATGAATTTTGTGCACCAGGCCTCTCGTGTATATATAATGTAGAATGTAGTATACTTAGTGTATGCAGTATATTTATATAGTATTGGTAGTATATAGCACAGTAGTGTATCTTAGCATATATTTTGGATAATTAGAATATATTATATAATTAACATATAATTTATTTTACAGGGTAGCATATAGCATAATTTTACAGAATAGTATTGCAGTCTTCTCAGCCTAAAGTGTAGCAGGGGTCATTTCCATGTCTGTGCATAGAAGTATTAACAACCCTATTACATCCTCCCATGAAGCACAGGGACACCTCACTGTCCTGATACTACTACCTCAGGTTCCCTCACCTCTGTTTTTCTCTCTGCTTCTGAGTGCACCTGATGTGTCAGTGTGTTTCAGAAACTTTCACCAATTTATGCGGCTGTGATTGAAATGAAGCCCTATGGTTTCATTTGTCCCATGTTCAGAGATGTGTGACATTCTATTCTTTATGAGTAATATGAGCAGGGTTATTTCAGAGCACTATATCCCTAAGGGTTATCTTCAATTAGGAGTTCTTGCTCTTGGTGCCAGAGAGCTAGAGCATTGGCAATGGCCTAAAAGTTGTAAAAATGTCCAGATGGGGTCAGCTATTAGCCAGGGCATTGTGTTTCATGATTGCCGGGAGATGACTAATCTTGTTGTTCATTGGGTCCCATTTCAGACCAGGGATGGCCGGGTTAGGGACAGATGCAGCAGCTCTCCAGGGATCTCTTCTCCATCACGTGTGCTGGTGGCACAGCACCATGGACATGAAAATTAGAGCAGGGTTTATTTTTAAATGAATGAGAGAGGAAAAGCATATTTCAAAACATCTCCTGTGCATATCAAAGTGGAGAGATGCTGCAATCTTTTATGGCTAGGGTTCAGGATCTGAACCCTAATCTATCACCAATGGATTTCATGGGTCTTCTCTTTTGATTGCAATGTATAAAATAACGTACCAAACTGCCATTTTTCCGGAACAATATCTCAATCCATTGACATTTTGCTTCCTGACATGAACTCATAAAAATTCTCTATCGGTTTGAATGATTCTTACATTGATGGGATCCAGTTTTCAGTTAAATCTCATTATTTCTGGATTAAACAACATAACTGTGGTAGCAGCAGGAATGGTACCAGGTGTCTGACTGGGCTCAGAACAAATGTGGGTTGTTAATACTTCTATGCACAGACATGGAAATGACCCCTGCTACACTTTAGGCTGAGAAGACTGCAATACTATTCTGTAAAATTATGCTATATGCTACCCTGTAAAATAAATTATATGTTAATTATATAATATATTCTAATTATGTTTTCATATGGCCTTCTTTATGTCCACTTCAGAAAAGTGTCTATAAGTTCTTTGCCCCCTTAAGCATTTCCTGTAATGCTGGCTTGGTGGTGATGCACACCTTTAGCTTTTTTTTTTTTTTTTTAAATCTGGGAAGCTCTTTATTTAACCGTTGATTTTTAATGATAGTCTTGCTGGATATAGTTATCTTGGTTTCAGATCCTTGCTTTCCTTTAGCTTGAGTACTTCATGCCATTCCCTTCTGGCCTGTAGAGTTTCTGATAAGAAATCATGTGTCAGCTTTATGGGCACTCCTTGTAGGTAACAGTTTGCTATTCTCTGGGTGTCTTTAAGATTCTTTCTTTGTCTCTAATTTTTGGCATTTTAATTATGATGTGTCTGGGCCTGGGTCTGTTTGGGTTCTTCTTGCTTAGGGTTCTCTGTGCCTCCTGAACTTGTGTGACTTTTTCCTTTACCAGGTTAGGGAAGTTTTCTGCCATTATTTCTTCCAACAAGTTCCCTATCCCTTTCTCCCTTTC